>NC_028358.1:40365593-40402259 GCF_000741045.1 Vigna radiata var. radiata | reverse complement strand
TATATATATATATATATATATATATATATATATATATATATATATATATATATATATATATATATATATATATTAATAGCTTAAGGTACATTGTGGTGTATATATTTCTGAACATTTCGCAATAATATAGATTTTGAATTCAAAATAAATAAGGTGAATATATTTCCTAAACTGTAATATTTTAATTTTTTTATGTGGGTTTTCTCTTTCCTGTTTTCGAATAAACAATGAAAATTATATTACGTAAGTAATAAAACTTGATATCAACAGATTAATGAGAATTATTCTATGAACGACGATCCGTTGTTGTTCTGGAAGTACTAATATTAATTTATTTCTTATCCCTTGAATTTTGTAATTTTAAATTTTTTTAAAATAAAATACACATTTTCGTATTATTATTACATCCATTACCAAGAATTAAAAATATGCTTATTTTCTAAAATGGAGTGTATCTTACATATCATGAAGTTTGTTGCAAGTGATAATGTCCTAATAATGCTTAAGTGAGATTTTTATATAGGTGCAAGATATAAAAACTTTATATCACTTTGTTGTGTTGAACTTGGGTTAAAAAAAAATACATATTCTAATTAAATTATTTTTATACTTTTATGTATGCAACTTGATCATTTTGGAAAGATTGAGAGATACGTAGGTCAATTAAAAAGTATCGGAACAAAAAATGGTCAATTTTACAATGACTTAATTATGTATTAGACGAATACTATTAACCATTTTTAATTGATTACACACATATAATCATGAATTTATTTTAAAATGTCTTTTGACCCGGCATTCCTAATAGGTTGGGACCATTTTTGCAGTTTTTAATCTACAAAAAATAGTCAAAATAATTTATATTTAAATAGAACATATTTATAACAAGTTTAATATAACAAAATTATTTATATAAGCTTAATCGCGGTAATATATATTTTATAGAACATATTAAAATATAAATTATTATTTAATTTTAACAAAACTTAATTTAAAGAATTATCATGGTATAAAATTACAAATTTACAGTTGAATAGATCAAATCTATTTTATATATAAAATTATTAACAAGTCAAAGTGACATCATGTAATTTAATTTCTCCAGCTACAATATTAAGTTTAATAACTGGAATTTTATTAAGCACTCCAAATAGAGCTTAAGTTTTTGGTTGTAATACATTTCACCCTTTCATTACCTTTTAACATTTAAAGGTAGTCATGCAATTTCTCAAATACCAACCGATTGAAGTCGCTTCGTGCAGTGGGAGTGTGATATGAAATATTAGTCATTTATGATTATTTAGTAGAATTAGTATTAATATGGAAAAACAATTTTTATATGGTAGGGTTGTTAATTATTTGGTTAAATATATGTTTTAGTCTTCATATTTGTTTTCCATCCTCAATTAGGTCTTCATTTTTTTTTTGTCCCAATTACATCCTAATATTTGTAAATTTGAAACAATAAAGTCCTTTCCATTAACTAGCCACTAACATTGTTGGCACTGTGCTGATTTGTAAATAATTTTATATTCATGACATTATGTATTAAATTAAATGAATTATGTGTTAATTACACGTGGATCTCGTTTCGAGGCTTGAGGATCGCTTTCATTCTCAGCTTCTTCCGTGCTCACTTCTCCCTGATGTTTAGTATTACCAGAGCCAAACTGGCACTGCCCAAGCTTCCCTTCATATCAGATCAGCCACTGATGACTCTCCGGTGAATTTTCTCTTCTCAGATTCCTCAGTTTCAATATAAAGTTTTCATTTTTTTTCTCTTGTCTTTATTTTTCTTCCCAATGTCTTTTTTACTTGTTTTTTAGTGGTTGTTGGTTTTTTTTCTTTTTAATGAAGTATTGGCATTAGAAAGAGATCAGGGTATCAGGTTGATAATTGGGTGTTCAAACTACTACCATTTTTGGATTAGATTCTGAAGCAAATGGGCGATCTAGTATTTTTGTCCTTTTTTGTGGTTCAATGGATAAACCATCAAATTCATCCCTAAACTGCTACTGTCTCTCTATAGTACATAAAATATAGGTTTAAATTATAGGTTTTATCCCAAATCTAGCGAGTTGCTGGGATTTGATGATTATGCGCAATGTATTTTGTCAAGAAAATCTTGCGAGCCAAAAAGGTTTCTCCTTTCTTTCTCTTTCTCCCCTTCGTCAATGCCTTCTCCTCTCTGTTATGCCAGGATTTCAGCAATCCATTTGATCTTTTCGAATCATTGTTTGAAGGTATGAATCGCAGTGCAGGTTTCTGGTTCTATAATTTCTTATTTGTAGGTTGTCTGCCTCTATATGATATTATCAATGGATATTTCATTCCCTTTTTGCATTTTCCTTCATGGGTGGTTTCCGAAGAAGACGAAGAGAGACGGTGGACTCATGCTGGCGACGCATGCTGACGGCTAAGATTAGGGTTTTTGTGGAGAAGACGAAGTTAATAGGTAGGATTTTTTTTTTTAATGAAAATTTTTTATGGTAAGAATTTACTTTTCGACGCGTAATTAACACAATTCATTTAATGTAATAATACATAATGTCACGAATATAAAATTATTTACAGATCAGCACAGTGTCAAGGGCGTTAGTGGCTAGTTAACGGGAAGGGTTTTATTGTCCCAAATTTACAAATATTAGGATGCAATTGGAACAAAAAAAAACATGAGAACCTAATTGAAAATGAGGAACAAATATGAGAACTAAAACATATATTTAACCTCATTATTTTGGAGTTGGTCGATTTTACTATTTAATCTTGATAATTAGTCAAAGAGTAATTTATTTAAAGAGTGATTAATCCTAAGGATATGTATCCTATAAAATATATTTATTTATTAAAAAATTTAGTTTTAAAATGAAACTTTTACACGTTAGAACGCGAATTGAAATTTTGGGTGGAAATAACGGATTGAAGTAAGTTCTCAAATGGTCCCCCTTGAGCTTACATACGGAACTTAGAAAACTCATTTAATTATATGGTATATGAGGAGGAGAATGAGTTTTTTTTAAGAAATTTCATGTTGGAGAAAGAATAATAGAGCAAGTAAAAGAAATATTGATGTGAAAGAGGAAGGAAAGTTTCAACTGATAAAGAAAACATATGTTTAATAGGAATTTATTATGATATGTTATACCACACAACATGACAGTAAAATAATTCTTATTGAAGTAATGTGAAAAAAATTCTTATATAATAATGGTAATAAAAAGGTAAACATAAAATAAAAAAAAATTATTAATAAAATTATGGTTTGACTTTTAACAAAGAGGGGAAAGCTTTTGAACAGGCACAAAAGGACAGGTGGTAGTAGTTTATACGAGGAATAATAGGTTAGTAAATGGTAGGTATAAGTGCAGGCTATTCTTCCTTTCTCATCATCACAATTCATAAATCTAAAACTGCAGTTTTCTAGGTTTTTTTCTTCTCTCTCTCTTACTCAATTATATATATTTAATTTTAAAAAAAGTTTTAGTAAAAAAAATATTTATGCATATAAGTTTGGGCCCCAACGAAATATCTAAAAAATGATGTGGGTATATAATAAATAGGTTTAAACCATTTAGACATCTCTGTTTACGTTCGGCCCTCCTACTTTAGTCTCTTTCTTTTAAATTTTCCCAATTGAGTCTCAGAACTGTTAATCCTATTTTAGTCTCTTTCTTTTAAATTTTCCCAATTGAGTCTCAGAACTGTTAATTTGAAACAAATCAACCCCTACCGTTAAAAATCGTTAACGGTGTTAATTTTTTCTACAGATGAAAGAGTGATGTGTCGATTTTTGCCACATCACTTCTCCTATGTCAGAGTTATCTTAACCGCCGTCGCCGTGAGCAGACCCAGAATTCTACTCCCTTTCGAAATTGGTAATGTTGTCGTTCTCTTTAATTGCTCCTGGAACTTCAGACGAACTATCATCATCATTTTTCACTCCATTACATTTTTGAGAATCAGAGGGCAGAGCACGAAAAAAGGGATTCAGGAACCCTCCCACTGTAAAAAAATAATCAGATCTAATAAAATCAGAAAACCCATTTGGGATGCACAGCGGATATTTCTTTCGAAGAGGAATGATGGTTTGAATGGTGCTTCCATGGAGCTCGAAGAAAAACTTCTGAATGCGAAAAAGGAATGCGCGAACCTGGAATTGGATTTTCTGCTTTTGGGTTTGTTTGTTGCAGGTTTGGTTTTGATGCAGGTGGTGGCCCAGACTCGTGAAGATGCTTCACGGTTTCCATGGAGTTAGAGGAGGTGCTCGCAGATGATAGAAAGTGCGGCGGCCATGGTACGATTTGGTAGAGAACTCTATTGTTTGGGATTTTTAGGTTGATGAAGATGAAGGAGAAGGAGGCCTCATGACTTGCGACGGCTAACAGAGGAGTTCGATAAAGCTTTGGAGGTCGGTGATGGAGGAAAAGATGAATGCAGCGGTGCTTTGATGGTGGCTACCGGCGGCTTCTGCGGTGGAGATTGAGAGAGTGGTGGTCGTCGTTGATGGTTGAATGTGTGTTGATCTGTTGGGGGGACGGCTGCCGACGACGGATCTGGTGTGGCGGCTAGGGTTTGATGGGAAGGGTTTGGTGCGGCGGCTAGGGTTTGGAAATGGCCATGGAGGAGTTGGAGGTGGGATAGGAGGCAGAGAAATCAGACAGCCACGTGGTTAAAAATCGACACATCACCCTTTCATCTGGAAAAAAATTAATACCGATAATTATTTTTAACGGCAATGGCTGATTTGCTTCAAATTAACAGGTCTGAAGATTTAATTGGAAAAATTTAAAAAAATGAGACCAAAGTGGGAGGAGGACCCAACAAAAACAGGAACGCCTAAATTGTTTAAACCTAATAAATAATAGTAAAAGAAAGAGTCTCCACACGGTTTGAGAATTTGCATGAACGTCCTTAGTTTGACGTTGCAAAATTAACGTTGAAACATGTGCACGTGAAGCATCCAGCTCTCTAGGTCTGAATATATGCGTATCATATAATAAGACATTACTTTATATTAATGGCAAAAATAATCCATCACCCAACTATACTTCTGATGCTTACATGACATTATAAAGTTTAAAAAAAATAATGTAAACAATTTATTTAGCAACTATATTTCCGTTGTATAGTTGGAATTTTGAAAAAAAATCACGTTAAAATATAAGTTAACAAAATTTTTATAAAATCTTACATATTTAACTTTGCGGGATGGGTCAAATTAATATTATTAAATTCAAATAATTATATACCAAAAGTGGAGTAAGCTAGAATGCAAAGGATTAAAACTATTTAAATTATAATAAAAATGAGATTAAAAAAGTTAAGAGTGTGTTACGTAAAAAGAAGAAAAGCAGTGTAGCAAAGTGGCAACGTGTTGTTTGAGAACTGAAGTGAAAATGAAAAAAGTACATAAGGAATCATCATATTCATAAATGCTTGTCCAAAATCCAAACACTTTTTTTTATTTACCTGTTTGGTAGAAGGAAATACCTTTTCCAACTCTATGCCTTTGCATAATGTCTAGGTAACATAGAATAACTAAAAATGGGTATATAATAACCTTAGAAAATAAAAAATAAATTAAAAAAAAAAAGTAAAAAGTTAACACCAAGCAGAAGCCACGGTCAGGGTTCTTCCCATCCACCCAAAGCAAATCCCACCCTTTTCTACTTTAACTGTCACCCGGTTCTCACCACCGAGTCGTTCTTTGATTGACTCGGCCACTCTCTGACTCAGTGGTTTCAACCTGAAACCAGCCATGTCCATGCGCGCGCGCCACTTTCCAAACACCTCGCACCTTTCTACGCGCTCCCTTCCTTCGCATGCCACCGTGTTTGCTATCTTCCGACTCAGTCCCTCCTCCATTTTTATTCGCCACGAGTTTTCCCGTGCCATCGTAGTCTCGAGCGAGTCAAACAGCGCGCCGTAATAGGCGCACGACTCGGCCACGCGAGCCACGAATGGCGCCGTATTGGTGTTCGACTCCTGCTCCACCAGCGTCACCACGCGCGGCGCGAGTGTCTTCACGCGCCGCAAAAGTTCGTCGCGCGGGTTCTCTGTGGAGACACTCTCGTCGGGCATTTTGTAAAGCCTGAAAGCGAAGTTCACCGCCAGTACCTCGTCCGCGTCGCAACCCAAAGACTCACGAGTCAACTCGGCGATTCTCCGAGTCAGCACTTTGAATTTGAAACCAATCCCGAGTTGCTCTGCGAGTCTTCCTAGCATCACGCCGGCGGAACTCATCTTCTCATCAGCGCTGTTCTCCGTAACGGCGATGATCTTGACGACGGCTGGAGAACCCTTTCGCCGCAAAGAGAGCTCGTGGAGAAGGCTGGCGTATTGTTTCCCGTTCCCGATGTCGAAATCCACCACGCAGAGTTTGGGGTTCTCTGTTTTATTTTCGAATGCAGATTCGAGGATTGCGATGTTGGCGACCATGAGCGCGACCCTAAAGAAGAGCGAGTGCTCAAATAGCAACTGAGTGGACTCGGTGTGTTCCCTGCCGAACAATTCCTCAACAGGTGGTGGATACTCAACATGACTCATCCGCGATTTGAGCGCGGAAACCATGCAATTTACGAAGCCTTGATCCGAATTCTGCGACAATCGGGTAAGGATCTGCGTGGCGACCTCGACTCTCCCTTCTGAAATCGCTTTCGCTACCTCCGTTAGGGACTGTATGACACTGATGGATTCTGCTGAGGAGTTGGACGACGTCGTAGAGGAAGAGGGCGATGACGAGACATGTTTGGGCGGAGTGATTAAGTTCTGTATTGTGTGTGACCATTCAGAGGTGGTAACGACTGAAACAGCGTCGCCTTGGTCATCATCATTGTCTTCTAGAAGCTCTTTTTCCAACTCCTGGAGGCGGTGGTCTATCAAGTTTTTTTCCATTTCACGGGTCGCGGCTAACCTGCTTTGAACAGGAGAGAAATTTGTGTGAGACAGGATCGAAGTCGTGACAGGTTGTGCGTTGACATAGTTAGGGCGAATGTGGTGGAGAAGGGAAGCCCCGTAACGGTGAGACGGTAAGGCAGATAATTCAGGAGAGAATTCAGGAGAGAACGTGGAGAATTGGTTGTGTTGAAAAGTTCTGGGTTTTACCGAACGAAATTGATAGTTGGTAAGGAGTTGGTTATTGTTGTTGCTAACAAGAAGATTGTTGCTGATGGTGTTACTGAGGTTGTGGGTCTGGAATTCTGCGAGGGTGCGTTTCCCGGTGAGAGAGGATGTTTGGTGTTTGGGTATGTGGGAGGAGGGATGAAGCATAATTGAAGGTTTTTGGGATGGGTAGAGAGACTGGTGAGTGGTGGCGGGGTGGTTGTTGATGGTGGGTGGAACTGCCATGGATTGAGTAGGGAATCCGGTTGCTGCGCCGTAGAAATCGGAGGGTCCAGCAGCAGGGAGCCCCGGCGGCGACATCCCAGGTTTTGTGGCGAAGAAAATAAGGAAGGGACTAAAAAGTTAGGATTTTGGAGGAAGGCATGAGAGAGAGAGAGAGGGTTGAATTGAAATGTTGGAATGATTCTGGTGAATATAACGACAGAGGGGATTTTAAATTTGATCAAGAAAGCGAGTGAAGGAAGGCTTCTTTTTCTTCTGTTCTTTTTATTTCCTTTGATTTTTTCTGAACGCTACTACAAATAATGTGAATGCGTCTTTCTCATTTTAGATTGCACATCCTGACATCACTACCGTTGGATTAGTTCAGATTCCAGATTCCATCTCTTGGATGGACCGTGATCAAGTCCATAGGAACCGATACGCAGTCGTATCTTATTCAATAATAACAAACTTCAACTCCTGAGTGACAACTTCCTCGACTAACGCAATTCCAATCCTCACTCGCCCTTCTGTTACTATTACAACTTGTCATCATTTTATCACTATCAATTTCATCATCAAATTATTCTATTAACTTTCCACTAAAAAAACTTTAAATTATACTTTCTAAGGTTTTAAATGTATTAATTAATTTTTTAAATAGTATTTAATTTTTATTTTTTTTTCATTTTAAGACATCGCTCTTTTTATATAATTATTTTCTTAATTATAGTTAACCAATAATGCTTAGAGTTCCCATAGAATCTTCACTTTTCATAATGAATTAGTGGCTTAATTTTTTATCATGCATTTGGTTTGTGAACTTTGGTGGCTAACATGTGTTTCAGTGTGTTTTATGAAAAAAAAATTGAGTTTATTAAAAATTTATTTTGATTATTTTATTAATGCTGTCAATTTTATTTTGATGTTGGAATTCCTATGTGTTAAAAAAATGGATGAGTAAAACCCTTGCCTTCAATATAATAATATTATATGGGTTACGAAATTCATTCACCAAGAAAAAAGAATTAGGTCAAAATCTCTTGAAGAGTGGAACTTATGATTAAGTACTTTTTACATAACTAAGAAATTCATATTCCAACCTTGAAAACAAAATTTTTGTAACAATACATATAGATCTGGGTCCACCAAAGGTGATTTTTCCCATGAAAAGTAAATGTTAAATAAATAGTAAGATTTTGAAGAAAGTTTGTACAGAGCATTAACATCTATGATATAAAGAATTAAAAAGTAATCAAATATTTATTGAACTAAAACAAGTATTTATTAATTTTAGGTTATGATTGGGGAAAAATTATTAATGATTAAATTTGTTTGAATCGATAATTGATGGTTTTATTTAATTTTATAATTTTGAATTCTATTTTTAAACTATACCTTTTTTTATATCTAGTGTGATTTTTCTCACATTTGAGTTTTTTGTTAAGTAAAGTTTTATTATTCTTTTAAAAAATATTGTCTTTGAACTTAAACTATCTATAATTAATAAAACGTACATTTTTAATCTTATAAAATTAAAAAATTGAATGAATTTAAACATTACTTTTTAACAAATTTGAAATTAAATAAAACATTTTTATATTTAAGTTTTTTTTTTTTTCAGTTTGCAACTAAGTAACAAGCTAATTTGTCAAACATTTAAAACAAAATTTCGATGTTGTAAATAGTAGAAATTAAATGAATTGAGATGGGAGGCTGATTTTAAGTTACATCAACATCTAGAATGTGATAAGGTTGTGCATAACATTCTTAATTATTTAAAAAACATTTCGTCGTGTTTTTTCTGTTGATAAGATTGTTGTGGAAGGTTAAAAGGATAAAAATATGTACAGAGGTACGAATTTTTTTTATTATGTTTTTTACTTTGCTATTTATCAATAGAGTCTTTGAACGTTAAACATGAGCACAATGTCTAATAAACTAAATATATTAATTAAATAATTTGAAGTAATGTCTGAACATATATATAGTATGTGGTACTTGAAGGGTTATATTAAATAACCTTTCTTAGCTTTGACATAAAGTCTACTTAAAAATCTTTTGTTTACTAAAATTTCCCATTATTTTGAAATGAAGATAAACAGTGTTGTGTGAGTGTGTGAAAGGCGCGTAGGAAAGGTGTCAAAGGAATAATAATATGTTGTGTTGTAATTGTGAAAATAAAATGAATTCTAAAACCAATAAAAAGACGCCGTCAGAAGAAGTTTCTTTCTCCCTGGTTTCTTTATCATGTCTCCAATCTATTCTTACCGACACCAACCAGTTCCTCCTAATACCTTCTTTCTCTGTTTCCTTCCCACGCACAATTGGGCAAAACATTACATTAAATAATTAAGCAAAATTTTTGTCACCTATACAACTATTTTAATCCAATCAACCTAGATATATTGTTATAATTTAATGATTCAATATGTTTTCTGATAAAAAAATTGAGAACCAATTTTGTTAGTTACGATAATTTTATCTGACAAATAAAATCATTCTTTCATATAGAAACTTCTTATCTATTTACAAAAACTATTTTAATTATTCTCCTCTTATGTTTAATGGTTTTTTATTGTTGTTTTAATTATTCCTTCCATTGTACTATGTCATTTGACTTAGATTATTATTCAAATTAATTTTTATCAAAAACAATTCACTCAATTTAAATTTTGTAAATAAATAATTAACCGTTATGATTCAAAAAATATTTATCAAACCGAAAAATTAGGTCCTAATATAATATATATATATATATATATATATATATATATATATATATATATATATATATAAAATTTAAACGAGATACTTCGTTCAGAGAGTTTATATGTTAAAAAAATAATAAAAAATACTTATTAACACTATCATGATATTCTGTTAAACTATGATATCACATCATTACAATGAATAACTTATTAAATAGTAAAGTAAAACTCATAAATGTTAGGTTTAATGATTGAGAAGTCGTTATTTTTGGACAGAATCTTAATTTAGTTCTTTTCTTTTTCGATATCTTAATTGGATCCTAATTTGGTAAAAATTGGAACAAATCAATCCTTACCATTAAATTAAGCCTAACAACGTTAATCTCTTGTTGACTTGGCACGCTAACTTTTATCACTCAGATTTTTGAAAGGGTAAAATGGGAATAACAAAATTAAGTGCTGACTTCACAAATCTAATTGATATTGGGGAAAAATTTGCGGGTAGGGTTGGAACAAATTTGGGAAAAATTTTGGGGGTAGAGAAAAATTTTTGGGAACAAATCAGCGTTGGAAGTTGGAAGAAGGCCTTCACAGTTTCAGGCTCTTGCTTGATCATATCCAGCTTCTCAAAGGTGTCAACTTTCTGAGGCGTCAATCCATTGATGGCTTCCCTAGAGGGCTACCCTGCTACAATCCACCTAATCACTGATGCGGTGAGCAATGAGGGCGAGAATATTGGCGTTACACAGGAACGTGTGGCAGTTGGAGGAGGAGCCCCTTTTGGGGCATATGGAGGTGACGACGGAGGAGACCGCGCGCCTAAGGGGATATGTGATCGAGCTGGAGGAGAGGAAGGGTCGCGGCCCATGAATCGCAGTGACCCGTCTCGGGCCTGTGACAGTGCTCAAGTGATGGTCGCTCGACGACCACGTCATTGTCTTGCTGTTGACCTCAGATCATACGGCGGCGCTGATGGCGNAATCAAATCTCGGAGGCGCGACATCACGTCTGACTCCATATCAGAAGGTTACGATTCTACGAATCATAGATGGAGTTGAAGCTGGTGACTGGGGTTCATGAATCTAGGGGGTTTCCTCTGTTTCGATGGCGCGGGATGGCTACTGTCGCGGGATTGATGACGGGGGTGGCGAAGTGGTCCTGTAGAATGGGTTGGGCCTGATGGAATAGCTATTTGAAAGGGGTTGATGGTGGAGGGTGCGCCGCAGGGAGCGTCGAAACCTCTTCCTGGCGCGGTGGCAGTGAGAAGTGCGGGCGCCGGTGGACGCAAGAATTTGGGAAATTGACAGACATCCAGGAGGTTAATTTGGTTTGAACCATGCTCTTGAACTCTTATTCACCTTCATGGTGGTAACTTAGATAACAATAGTTGGATCTGAGGAGAAGAAAATACATTGTGTCTCAGACNGAAGCTNCAGATATTCGGAAAATGTGGGAAGCAATAGCCACTATTGCTCGTATAGGTGCAAGACNCACGTGGTTGTCCTCAATCCAAGGATGGTGTGTGATCTTAACAGTGGATGATCATCATGGTTCTCTCTGCGCGTTTGAACTACTCTGAGTCTAACATCAATACCGTGACTATCTTCTTCCAGATGATGTTGGTTGGTTTCATTACTGAGATGGGGTTTTAGGATTTTGAAAGAAAAGGGGTTAATGGAAGAAGAAAAGAGGATTGTCTTTTTTGCCCCTCTGAACACATTTGATTTAATTTTGCTTAATTATTTTTTAATATAAAAATTAATTCAAATTTATTTTTAATGTCACGTGGGATAAATTTAAACGACCGTTTGTTTAATTTAACGACAGGTCTCTAATTGTTTCAATTTTATAAAAATAAGGACCCAATTGAGAAATTGAAAAAGAAAGGGACCTAATTGAGATTCAGGGTGAAAATAACGACTTACGGAACTATTAAACCTAAATGTTATTTGAGAAAATTTATTAGGAATTGTTTCTTTATACCCTTGAGTGAAAACATTTAATTTGAGTAAGAAAATAATATTTTTTCTTAAGAAAAATATATTATTAAAGAACTTTGTACAACAATTTTAATAACAACTCAAATCATATAAAATTTCACAAGAAAAAACCTATTCTATCACTAAACACGCACAAAATTTATATTCCAATCATTTCCACCCACAAAAATCATTCAAAGTTTCTTAGAACCCGCGTTTTGTCCCCTAGTTCTAATTATTGCCCAATGTCGTCTTCTTCTTCTTCTTTTTTTTATCTAAGTGTGTCCTTTTTATTTTTGCATGCATGCATTTGTAGTTAATTTTTTGTTTTTTATTCTTTTTGTATACAAGGAGGGTCAAAGCCTTTATGAACTTATATGTTAATAGTTTTTTGACAATTAATCATGTGTCACTATTTTATTAGTCAGTATATTTGAAACAGATCAATCATGAGCTACAATATAAGCAGTTGTAAAAAATTTGTCAAAAAAAGTTGTTAAAGAAACAATAATCTGATCCTTAATCTGGTATCAGAGCTTTTTTAATGAAGAACTCTGTTGTGCTTGGTTTACTCTGATTCTTTCTTCTTGATTCTTTTCTTTTTGCATTTCTTTTATCTCTCTTTTATCATCATGGCAAAAGATGAAAAATTTGAAAAGTTATCTTTGTCAAGTGAAAGTTATTTATATCTACATCCTGGAGAAAGTTCAACTATGGATCTTGTGTCTCTTGTGTTAGATTCAAGCATATCAGTAGGTCCATGCTGATGTCCTTAAGCTCGAAGAACACCATACAATTTGTGAATGAATCCATTGTTGAACCTGGGAAGAATGATCCCGAGCATTGATAATGCTAATTCCTACCATTATCTAAGCATCATTATCTAAACCCTAAGCCTTATACCATATACCCTAAGCCCTAAACTCTAAACCATAAACTCTAAACCCTAAACCTTATACCATTAACCTTAAACCCTATACCATAAACCCTAAATCACAAACCCTAAACCCTAAACCATAAACCCTTTACCCCAAACCCTAAACCCTAAACACCAAACATTAAACACTAAACCTTATACCATAAACCCTAAACCACAAACCCTAATCCCTAAGCCCTAAACCATAAACCCTAAACTCTAAACCATAAACCCTAAACCCTATACACTAAACCCTACATACTAAACCTTAAACCCGATACCCTAAACCCTATACCCTATACCCTAAACCATAAACCATAAACCCTAAGCCGATCTAAGCCAAACCAAACTGAAGCGAGCCAGACCAAACTGAGCCGAGATGATCAAATGAGTAGAGTCTAGTTGAGCTGAGACAAATCGAACCAAATCGTATTGAATTGAGCTGAGTCAAATCGATCCGAACCGAAGCAAGCTAAACCAACCTAGTCGAGCCGAACGAAACTTAACCTAGCCAAGTCGAATTTAACCTAGCCGAGCTTAACTGAGCCAAATCAAGGCAAAACAAGCGAAACTGAGTTGTGCCGATCCGAACAAGCCCAACAAGCCGAGCTGAGCCAAACGAGCCCAGCCGAGCCAAAAAGCCGTCCCACACCAAGCTAAGTTGTATGAAACAAAATTGAGTTGAACTTAATAGAACTAAGCCAAACGAGACGATCTGAACCAGGCCGTATAAAATCGAATCAAACCAAACTGAACCAAACCAAACCACATCCGAACCAAACTTAACCTTGCCGTGCCAAACCAAGAAAACAAAATTTATCATCTTTTCACAAAATGATGGATTAAGCATATCAAATGTATTCCTAAACAAGGTCTATTATATTTCTAAAACTCTCCTCAATATTATACCTTGAATATTTTGGTTAAAACCATGCATAAACATGTTAGTTCTAAATTTTAGCCACGTGATAAACTCCATATATATATATTACACTATTTTTAACATTTTGGTTGTAACTAATTGATTAATTAAATTATAAAAATAATAAATTATTTTATAACAATTAATTACAGATTATTTATTTGTGCTAAAAAGTTATAATTAGCCTAAATTAATAAATAATTCGGTATAAACTATCACTGTTCAATTTTTATGAATAAAATAACATTCATTGACGTGTTTCGTATTGTTTTAAACCATTAAATAATTAAAGAGTATACTTATTTTAATTTTTGAGACAATTATCAATTTTTAAGGGAGAAAATCATCTTTGTGAGAGACTCATGGAATAAATAATTGGCAAATCTAGAAGAATTAAAAAAATTATTTATGACAATAAAGTACAAAGGAAAATATTAATTGAATTCGCAAAAGCAACGGTAAGAAATGGAGTGGGTACTAATGTCATTTAAATTCTTTACGAGGGACAATAATGTAAAAGAGTACTAGTTACCGTTGAAACCCATTTCATTCATATAAAGTGGCTTTTGCTTATTCCTATTTGAAAAGTGATCGACAAATAAAAAAAATACAGAGAAAGAAAGCAAGAGCGAATTGTTAGAGAAAGAAGCAGTTAATCCAGAAATCACAGAAAGGAGTTATTTGTAAGTTTTCCTTTCGCTTTGTTGTGATATTTTCATTTTATTTGCGTGCATGTATGTTGGTAGATTTTCTAATCTGTTTCTCCGTAGTGTGAAAGAAGATCTTGTTTCATATTTTTTTTTTCTCCGGTAAGTTTAGTAGAAGAAAAATGTGAGGGTTTTTTGTTTTTGGATTTTGAAATCTTCAGTTGTTTTTGGGTTGGGAAATTTGAAATCTTGAGCGGGGTTTTCTATTTCTTTTAGTCGAGCGTATGATTTGAGGGCTTGTCTCGTTGCATTCAATTGAGCATTTGCATCAAGCATCACTCGAAATATTGGGATTCAGTTTAAGTACCTTAATGGAGAATATTAGTTTAAGTACCTTAATGGAGTAGGTTGTTGATTTTTCTCTGAAAATAGAGACAGAAATTTGGTGTAATCATTTGTAGGATGGTTTAACCTTCTTACAATATATACGCAGGGCGTTCATTTGAACATTGACAACATTAACGAAAATGGCAGCAAGAACTGGTCGCTTGCTTCAAAACCATAACCTCAATGTCCATGTTAATGGTATGTGGTTCTTTTGGTTTAAATTTTTTCCATCATTGATTGGTTTTCTGGTCGTTTTTTAGTTTTTACTGTGCCTAGGCTTATTCATGATACTGGCGCAGGAGCAGGATCTGTTTCTGAGAAGGCAGATTTACCAGGACAGAGGAAAGGTAGAGCTGGGGGAAGAAAACCACTTGGAGATCTATCCAATGCTGGGAACCTCATCAACCAATTTGATGGAAAGAAAGCCCTTGATGGTTCATTGAACATTGGCAAACCCTCTGTTAATCAGGCGCCCAAGTTGCAGAAATCTAAGAATCTTGAAACTGAAAAAAGAATCACCAACAAAGCTTCTGGAAAATCACTTACTGGTAGCAGGAAAGCACTTTCTGACATTTCAAACTCGGGGAAGCCGCAAGTTCCTGATATTAAAAATAAACACACCCTGAAGCCTAGTTCGCTGATAGAGGAATCTCTTCCTCCCAGTGCAATTGCTGAAGAACGGATCTTGCATGATCATAAGAAATGTATAAAATCACAGGTTGAAACTGCAGATGTGCATCACTTTTTCAAGACTGTTGGACTTGAGTATGGTAATTGTTATTGCATTTAAAATTATTATTTTTGCTAGTTGAACTTTGTGAATGAAAATGTTTTTCATTTTGGCTGGTAGTTGGTTTTTACTTATTCATTTATTTATGATCAGATGCAGATGATCACATGGCAATTTCCTTTGAGCTGCCGGCAATAAGTAAACTGAAGGTTTGTTTTGGTAGTTCTTCTGTTTCTTCTGGTCTTCTTTGTCCTCCTCCCCCCTTCTAACTCTATATTTCTCCATTCTTTCAGTCTGAAAGTGCATACTTGGAATTGGAGGAGGTGCCTGAGCGGTTGCCTGAAATGCAGTCTCTATCTGCTACGCATGGTTCCCCAGCAAACTGCAAGACTCCAGGGTTATCAAGTTACCGTACAATGTGGAGTGACTCTACTGTCAACTTCAAGTTGATTGAGACACCAAAAGTGTCCAAAAATTGATTTCTCATGCAACAATTTAGAACCTGATATGAGTAGGTTTTGCCACAGATGGTGTTGGCAATGATAGTAGTATTTTTTGTTGATCTTAGATATTTTGTGCCTCAGATGTGTGATTGTTGCGAATTTTAGTAGACATGTTCATATCCGTAATATTTTGTAAAGGTTTACTGTGCTCCCCAAGTCATTCCCGTGAATGTTCTTTTTCTTGGAGATCGGTGTAATGTTGAAGTTCTTATTCTTATGCGCGCAAGTTATTTTTTTGGGTTAAATATGTTTTTCGTCTCCCAACTATGTTTTGTGTTTAGTCTTCTTTTAAAATATAGTACAATTTAGTCTTTCAACTTTAGAAAACTCTGGTATTAAGTCCTTTTTACCAAATTTTTTTAACTTTATTTGCTGTTTCAAATGCGTTTCTCAGTTAACATTGAAGCAAAAATATGTCAAAATGTGTAAATAATCCAAATGCTATAATGTAACGTGCTTGAAACAGCAAATAAAGTTTAAAAAATTTGGTAAAAAAGACTAAAACTATAGTTTTCTAAAGTTGAAGAACTAAATTGTATACTTTGAAAGAGGAACTAAACACAAAAACGGTCAATAATTGGAGAACGAAAAACATATTTAACCCGTTATTTTTTTGGCATCTTTGTAAGTCTTCGTTAACTGTTTGATAACCACATATCTTAACACTAGGTAAATCTTACTCATGTGCACAAAGGAGGTACTATTTTGCAAGTTTAACTTTTGTAACCCAATATGAGTTTCACTTTGTCTTAGCCACAGAACGTAACATGCGGTTTTTGTTAGTGCCGCCACCATTAGATTTTTCATTATTATATTAATTTGAACGTACAAAAACATTTGCTTCCATAGTACTGAAATCAATTTAATCATATCAAATGTCTTGTTACTACCTGCTTACAGTAATTCTGATTGCATGAGGGAAATGAAGTAGAAATTTTCAGAGAGTGCTTCCCCAAGTTCATCTTCCACTTCCAAAATTATTAATTTATTCTTTTATTTAAAAAAAATTGTATTATTATTAGACTCAAACTAATATAATAAGATTTAAACAAAATTATTAATAAATCTTTAAAATTTAAGTTTATCCCAAAAAAACTTTCTTAGAAACTTAAACTTTTTATCTTTTATTCGGCTTTTCATGTGTGTCACCCTGTATCAAGTTTGCTTCTTTCAACCAAATTTGCATTCCTTATTTTCTTCATGTTGGTTTTGTTTTGGACGACTTCTTTATTCTACCCAACTTTTCAGTAATTGCGACCAACTTGTTTTTAACTTTAAGCGATTTCTCAATAATATTGGCCGACCTCTTAACAACATTGGTCAACTTCTTCATCTCGTCCTAAATCTTACTTATCATATTTTTTGTCATCTCAATATACAAGTTTCTCACACCTTAGTTCTTCTCGACATTTTTATCTTCCTTTTCCCGTTTTCATCTAGTTCAAGAACACTAGATGTTTCCTCCTTCTTGTTAAGAGTCGCCTTCTTCAGCTCTTCAAGTTCGACCCTTTGTTTATTCATAATCTCATTAGCTTCATCCACAAGTCTTCTATTCGCTGAATCTCTTCATCTTTTTGTTTGCGTTTCTTTTCCAGGTTTGCCTTCTCCACATTTACCACACAATTTGCCGATATCACTTCATCCGTTATTGGAATCGAGCTCTTTGCCATCACTAAGATTCTACACTCTTCTTCTGCATCTTCAGTAAAGAGATTTGTCTCTTTGTCTTAGCCTTGTAATACTTTGCAATGTTGTCAGCCTACCAAAGTTGTAGTACTTCCTCGATTTGCACTCGTTTGCATAGTGGTCGTATTTGCCACACTTAAAACACTTCACTCTTGACTGATCTCCTCAACCTTTCTTTTGTCCTCAGTCATGCCAATTTTGTTGATCGATTTCCTTTTCATTATCTTTTTAAAAATTACCTCGACCACGTCCTCTGCCTCCAAGACCTTGGCTTTGAGTATTTCGAGTTTCACTCAAGTCAAATTGCGCCAGTAGTGCTTGGTCGAGAGGTTCAACCCGTTCATCCCATCTCTTTCTCCTTTGTTCGTGGGTTTTTAATGACCCAACAAGTTCATCCATTGTGAGAACTTTTGATTTTAAAATGGCGCACACGATACTTTCAAAATCTTTTGTGAGTGATCTCAAGATTTTTCCACAACCTGATTAGGTGACATTTGTTCTCCATTCCTGTCGAGTTGGTTGGCCACCTTCTCTACTTGAGTTATGTACTCAGTTACTGCTCTTTGGGTCCCATCTTTAATGGTTCAAACTCCCCTCTAAGAGCTTGTATTCAGACTCGTCTAATGTAGTTGTCACCTTTATACACAACCTTTAATATTCCCCAGGCTTTCTTTATTGATGCGACATTCACTATTTTTTTGAATCCAAACTCATCTTATTGTAGAGAAAATACAATGTTGACTCATCTCTTGTACGTGATTTCTTCAATGTAGTCATCTATGTCATCGTCTGATGTTCGTCCCTACTAGGTTCTTGTACCCATCTTCCACCGTATTCCAAATGTCCTAGGATCTCAATAGCGTCTTCATTTATAGGCACCAACTGTCATAATTAATTTTTCTCATAAGTTGTGGCACACTCATACCATTGACAACCTTTGTCATTTCTCTTACAAAACACTCAAACACTCAAAGTTTATCTCACGACTCTCTCCTCCCGGGACCCACACTATGATAATACTCTTCAATTCACTGTGCTTATTTTTATTAAACCTTGACGATATTTAAATAGATACAAATTGGGTCTTAGACCAAGTACAAACAATAAAAACTAAAATTAAAATATCAACACACTCAAAATAAAAACAACTACTTAATCTATCTCGATGTTGTATCAACTAAATAAAATAATACTACATAGTAATAAAATAAGATTCAAACAAAATTATTAATAAATTCTTAAAGTTTTAAGCTTATTGCAAGTTCCCGTATCTGTGTTTGGAGTACCTGGATCATAGAGACTATAATTCTACTCGGGATTTATTGTGTTAAATCATCAAACTTTCCATACAGAAATTCACGGTCATTCTTGAATCCTCCACTCTCCTTACAGATCCAAACCCCATAACTACTCTGCCACCACCGGATCATGCGCGGAGTGGTTGAAGAATGAGGACATAGGAGACTGACTACATACGCAAAATTCACAACCCATAATAGATTCAAAAAGTTAAACACCAATTCATTGGTCTTTCAGTCGTTCTATTACATTTCTTTACCCTATCTTATGTTGATTCTGCATATTTTATATTTGTAAATAATATTCAGCCTAGTAAAAGTAAAACATGTGAAGGTGAAGATAGAGTTGCAAGAGTAGAGAGTTTAACTCTGCAAACAAGAAGAAAGGTATATGTACTTCCTGCATATGTTGCTGTGATTTTGTGATTTAATATAATTTTCCATGTCCTGTAGGTATGTTTAAGGCACAAAAGTGAGACGGAGTAGATGGTGAAAGTAAATTTTGCACCACTTGTATACGATGTACTGTTTAAAAATCTCTAGCACATTGATATGAGAATCAGCACCTAGGTAGAGCATAACTAGAGGGTTGAGTCAAAGTGGAACAACATGTGCAAGTACTATGGACACAAAGCAGTAAGGAAAAGAAAGCATCTGATGTGGTTCTTCTCATTTCTTGGTCTCTACTGTGGTTCTTTCAGTGTAAAGGAAATTCACTTGGTGCAATCTACTCCACCACCAATGGGCAGTTATATGTTTTGCTCTTGCAAAGTTGAATTAGGCTATGACTTTTGCAAAAGGGACACTTTCTTAACACTGGCCTAACTCTTATAGGAACCTTCAGTGGTTCAATTTACTTCATTTCTGTGATGTCAGGGACGTCAGTGTTGGATGTCCAACACTCAACACTTCCAGTGATTGTGTCTTGAGATTCCTTTTTTTTAACATTGTGTAGGTTGTGCCTCATCTTGATTTTGATTGCGACAAAGTTTACTCGCTTAAAAATAGAATACAAGATCGAGAAGAAAGATACAGAGTTCATCCTAGGCCAGCGTGTTACAATTTCACCAAACTAACCACAGTATGCAAAACAAAATTATCCGTTTTACATAAGATCTACAAACAAAATAATCACTTTTATACACTGTATTACATGATTGTATGATCGAAAGATCCTAAGACTCCCCTAGATGAAGAGGAATAACCAAATTAATACACGCAGCATTTATGTATCTCACCAGCTGAAGCTAACTGACTCAAAGTGTAGGTCATCTGTGGAACAAGAAGTGCAAATTGATGCTACTTCATGTCTCATTTTTCTTGGGCCACTAACAAGAACTCCAATGCTTGATCCATCACAGCCGGATAGTATTTCTGCCAAAGAATGAAAATTTCCTGTTTAAGATTTTAATTGAACATCCACACCAGAATTTAGTCTTTCTAAAATGTAGCTAGAAACTTGTGTTCACAAGTAAAAATCTCATAATTTTAGTAGCATATCTTTCAATAAGCATTACTTGTTTTTACATCATTGAAGTTTTGGTTTGATGTCATTTAGCTAAAAAATATTCAATGTAAATATATTTAACTAAGCTTCCAGAAGTGTAACCAATTAATTCGAAAAACATGGGACAAAATAAAAAAATAATCTTACTTTTTATGTCTGGTGTTTCTCCATAGTGTACGTTAGCTGTTTGGACAAGGGATTGGAGGGGAAGGCTGCCTAATTCTTTGTCAGCATTGTAGTATCCTGAACCCGGAGAAGTTGATTGATCTGATGTGTAGATGTTTTTAATCTGCCCCAAATCCTTGTTCTGTTTCTTGTTCCATAGGAAAGCAGATGTTGCTACAATGGCAATAGATATGCATATGAATAACATGCTTAAACTTGACCTTGAAAAATTAGGGTATATCAGGTCCGTATTATGGTCAATTGGATATATGTAGTATCTAGTTAGGATGCCAATAAGTAGAAGGAATAATATAAAGGAGGATGAGATGATAATGCTAAGGTAGAGCCAACTGTTTTTTCCTAAAACTTGAGAAACTGGTTCATCTAATAGATTTGCCTTGAACCATGATGTTTGAGTAAGCCTTTTGTCATTCATGTCTGGCTGTTTCTCTCTGGTTACATAGGCTTCAATATGGAGCTGCAAGCGTGAGATATCGAAGGTGGTGGTGGTGGCGGAAACTGGGAGGATGAGGTCTATCATGGAGAGATCAATACACTTCCTGAAGGCACACAGAAGAAGAACTCTTGGAGTTTTGCCACCTTCAGTGTTGGCCTTAAAGACCAGTGAACGGATTATGGAAATGAAAGGAGTAATGCCACTTCCTCCACTTATCAACACAAGCAATTCATGCCTGCATGCATGGAAGGTTTCATCAAGTCCTACTCTGTGAAGTTTAATCTAACACAAATATTCTTTGATTCATTAAAAAATAATACAGTGGAACAGTTCCTCTAGCAAGTCTCTACTACCTTGAATAAAAGGCTGAACCCGTTCCATAGGGTCCTTCAATGGAGACATCAAGGTGGGATAATGGAGATGAAGATGATAGCTTCTGGTACAAAGATTTGGACCAGGTTCCTGAACTTTTAATGACAACGCTTAAGGTGTCAGGATCAGTATCACTGCAGGAGGTGACTGTAAAAGGGTGCCACTGCAACTTGGAAATACTAGGAACATTAATGAAAATGGTGCTTGTGGGAGCATAGCTCAGTCCTGTTGTAGCAAAATGAGAGAGAAATAAAAAAATTGGAACTTCAAATAGAATCAGATACACAGTTCATAAAGAAGTTCTTAGAGACATTCATTCACCTAGGTTCTTGGAGAAATTTAATTCAACAGCTTCACAAGGCAAAACTCTGGCAGAAACCAACCGAATTTTTTGCTGAGACTGTAGGAATCTCAAGTAGCGGTCGATCATGAATAGGTAAAATCCTGGAAGCACCACGCAAGAGGAGGAAAATCCCAAATGTAGCACATAGAAGATTACAAAGACAATGTAGAGGTAGTGAGTGTAGAAGAAAAGCTCAAAAGCTTTTCGCCTTATGGAAGGTAAGGTAGCAGCCCACATGATTAATCCAGCAAGTAGAGAAATTTCTCCAGCCACATTTGACACTCCAACTTTGTTCCATTTGAATATCTGCATGAAAATGACCAAAGAGCATTGACTTTGAAAAGGTTGGCATTTGCTATTTTAAAGTTGTCTATTATTTATTTATTAATTACCTCTAAGATTTGGTGTGTCTTATACCAAAAAATGATATAACCAAGACCATGGGCTGTGAAGAGGAGCATTGCAGTGTGTCCGAGCCATATATGATACTTGATGCTTCCCTCTGAAGTTAGGCCAAGGAGCCTCAAAATTGAAGACCCTCTTGAGACTGGAAAGAACAATAAAGCCAAACAAATATTCCCAACAAGGCCTAAAGCAATGGCTGAATATTCGAGCTTGACTTCCCACCTGTGCAACAAGAAATATTCTGTTTCAGGAAACTCAATTTTTATGATTTGAAAACTGATGTGAAATTAAGAGTGATGGATTATTCTCTCACACTTGGTCTCTCTCCTTAGCTGCATCTTGCGCGGCGCTTGCAAACATGCTATGCAAGTAGGAGCAAAAGGTCCATATCAAGAGTAAAACAAACATGATGGCGAAAGAGAGCTCTGTCATGGTGATTATCCCAAGAGGACCTTTTGTAAGCAATGGTCTTTTCCATGATGCCAATCCTAGGAATCTCCCCTTCCTAGAACCAAGAAATTACCAATGTTACCGAGTTTTGAATATCAAAGTGATACAAATGAATAACATAATATATACCTTTCTGTATTGTGATTCCAAGGTTTTTGCTCCAAATGAAGGTATAAACCCGCCAAAGTGGCAATTAGTAAGATTGGAAATGTGTAAATCAGTATGGTTGTCCCTGTGCGAAGAGATGCAAATAAATTAATTATGCAAACTATTTATACCAAATAAATCTGTTCATATTTCTTCTCATACAAAATAGTTTGTGAACAATAAAACCAAATTGAAGAACTTGAAAAAATAGACTATTTTTTCAAATATATGTATCATTTCATTCTTTTGCCCCAAAAATAAGGAAACAATAAATACAAGAATATTATATTACTCTCACGTCAAGACATTTTTTAACCAATTTGTTTTCTCTTTTTATTTATATTATAACATTAATTATCTCATTGTAAATATTATAAGAAATTTAAATTTAAATTACATTACTCTCCAGAATTGCATTGTAGATACATTTTCTATTCTAATAAAAAAGACAGCTCTTTTGTGTGCAATCTGAAACTGCATGAGAAAAAAAAATTATACGTATTAATAAGTTTTACGATGAATTGATATGAAAAAAGTTAATACAATTTAAATTATCTACTCTTTGTGTGTGGGTGAGAAAGTGAAGAGGGAAGAAAGTTGAAAGACATGGTTGTAACATATGTGACAGTGACAGTAACAAACCTTGTTCACCCAAGTATACAGAATCTGCCTTTGCTTCAATGTCTGGAAACCATCGTAGATAGAAGATGTTGGTAGGTCTCACAATCCAAAGCAATAGATACCCAACAAAGATGAACAATGAGAACCACCATATCCCTACTTGCAAATACTTCTTCATCTTCCCAGAAACACCTTCATTTACTTCTGACTCTGAATTCATGCTTCCTCTATCACTCTCTTCAGCTTAAGATGATTCTCTTCCCTCAAACTTTACTCAGCGCACATGCATATATATATATATTTAAACTCCACATGCATAGGGTGGAATTAAAAAAAAAAAATACAGATTGTTAACATGTAAATTATTTCAGTGGTAATATCCTAAAGTCGTGCACATTTGGTGCTTCATTTCGTCCACACATGAGAAAATGGATTTTTCTGATGGAGTTTGATCCCTTTTTTTAACAAGAAACAAAATTTATATAGCTTTTTGGGGTCTTTACAGTGCTATTGTCAATTGTGACATATTTAAAGCCACACACCATGGAAGCCTAGCTTGTCTTTATGTTAACATACCACATAAACAAGTCTCATGTGGGGTTCAAAGTTGGAATAGTCATATATCAACTCTTGTTACTTTTAGGAATTACTTATTAGAAACTTCAAGATATTGCTAAAATATTTATGGTAAGAGGTTTTTTCTTCTTTTTTTATCAAACATATACCAATTCTTTCTGCTTGGATAATGTTATTTTAAATGTATTTTAAGTTCTTCTTTATATGTTAGTTTGAAAGACATTAATATTGGAATGCATGTATTATCGAAATTAAAAATAGATTCATGAAGAAATGGTGATTATTAAGTATAGAGTTTACAAATTTAAAAAATAAAGTATATATAAGTTTATTTTGTAAAATTAAATTGAGTTTGAAATTAAAAATTATTGTAAAGCCAATATATATTTAGGGTTTAGGGTTTCCTATTCATTATTTATGTTTTTTTTAATGTTTCTGTCTAGATATATTTTCATGTTGAATTTAATGTTTTTATGAAAACATTACTTACTAATATTATCTATTGACTTTAAATTTATTCTTTGCGTGTTGGCTTTGAATAATTTTGATTATGTGATTGCCTTCAAAGGGAAGGTTGAGTCCAAGAATGAAGGTACTTAATGTCACTTTCTAACATTTATTTTTGTTTTCTAAATGGATTTTATGGTTGAGGTACATGTGAAGTTCATTAATTCTTATGAAAATTGATTTCTTAGTTTTAACATTGAATTTTAGATGCATGGTCATGGCCTATATCTATAGTCAGAGGCCTTAAAGATCCACCATTCACCTGTTTATAAATACTTCCACAAGGGATAGCAAGATCATATCCTGTATAATATGATTAAAATATTTTAGGTTGAAAGTATATTTTAAAATAGAAAAAAACTGCACCGTAAACTTAGCAAAAACATGAAATGGAAATAACAAGGCCCGTTTAAAGAGTCTCAGACCAAATCCATGGAAATAACAAAAGGCCCGTTTAAAGAATCTGAGACCAAATCCAATGTCAGCATAGGACGTTATTTTTGGGTCTGGGTCTCCAGATTGGTACATCATGCCATAAGAAATGTTTCCAACAATTTCAATATAAAAGAAAAAGCTCTTCCCAATCCTATGGAAGGAGCACAAAAGTAATTGTAAAAGATACACACTAGTGGCAAGATCCCACCTATACATATTTTATACATAGTAAATTTTTTAAATTTAAAACGAGTTATAAGTTTCAAACTAATTAAAATGAATAAGATAAATGATACATAAATAAAAATATTTATAAATTCATTATTTTAATATTTTTAATTAAAAATATTATTTTAGTCTCTTTCATTGATTTTATTAACATCGAATCTTCTAATGTCTCATCATAAAAAACCTCATAATGTAATAATCTGGTAGATTATAGGTTTGTGGTGCTTATTATGGACTTTGATAAATTAATTTTTGTTCTTGTACTTTTTTTTGCTTCTTCTTGGATTTCAGTAATCTTTAAGTAAACTTGAAGCACGTTAAACTCTGCAGAGTCTATGTCAAGCTTTTCGTAAGCTTAAGCTTAAAGGATGCCTTAAAAAAACAAGTATAGATAAGCTAATCACATGGATGTAGTCAAAGTGCATATTAAGAATTCAAACTTATGGTTGAACAAGGACAGCAACGGCCAAAAATAATTTTTTTTTTTAACATAAGAGTAGTGGACATGTGACCTTTTAATAAGAAGCAGGTGCCTGAAAGCAAAAGTAGTGGCAGAATATGCGCAAAGGTCTTTTGGAAGAAGCGACAACATAAACCACTGCACTAATCAACGTGAACCATACAAAAAAACAATGGTCCATACATGCATGCATACAGCCACTGTAAAAAGCCAAAAGGGTTAATTAATATTTTTCATTCTATACAATTTGCAAATGCTTTCTCTCTCTCTCTTTTAATTATTATAATAATTGTACTAATAATGATGTCATTGTGAGTAATGATGAGCCATGGCTTCAAGCAATGGTATTTCCCTTTGTGCCGACATGTGAAAAATGACCTTAATTTCTACAAAATAGACTAATGCATGTGGGAGGAAAAAATCTAGTGCTGTTGACCAAGGCCATGTGATGTGTGATAAGAAGATTCATAATTTCCACTAAGTTGTGAGGATCGTATTAGAGAGGTGCAAAGAATAAATTAATCAGCACTGTGTTGTAAAGCTGGCGTGCACTATAGTGCATATGCCCTTTTGCACTGGAAAACATTAACAATATAATTTGCATTCTACTACATCATAAGATAAGGTTCCAGAGACGCGTGCAAACTATATGTGGTTGCCAATTAGAGATTTCAGTCTGAAACCTACATGATCTGATGACCCCTTATCAACAAATTTGTCAAATACCTATCTTTTCACCCTACTTGAACCCAAGGTGTTTGAAAAAAAGGCATACATATAATTGTTTATGCAGTTTTTCATGCCACAAAATCTGATAACGAATTGGAAGATACCTGGAGAGAGATAGAGAGAGAGAGAGAGAGAGCTATTTGAGGAAAGGAAATCAAAATCTGTCTCAGAGAGCCTTGTTTCCTTCTTTCGGTACACTCTCTGCACAGTAAAAATACTTCATAATTTCATAACTTTAAATAATTAAAGTTTTATTTATTGAACATATATGTTTATATGATACTATAAATATGTTTTCTTTTCTTGCAGAAATTTAGGCCTGCATATACAAATCTTAGATTACATGCATTTTATATAAACGATGGAAGACGATGCTACACTTACTTTTGTCGTTTTTATAGATTTTTTTGCCATGTAAAACTGTATTTGCTTGTAACCTTTTAAAAGTATCTCCTATAAGTTACTAAAAGTATTCATTAACTTTTTGTTCCAACAGTTGCTTGTTTAACTTACCTCTAAACGTTTTTCACTCATTAAATTTTTCTTTAGCGCTACCATGTCACAGCTATGTTCACTACAGGTAATTCTGTTCCCACATCAATATTCGAATTTGTGCCCAGAAGTTTAGATGAAACAACATGTATCAGTGTTTTAGAACTGCATGCGACTAACATTGTAATTCGTTAAAATCAACAGTTATATGAAGTGGAGCGCTGAGAAAACTAATGCAGATTTGTGAGAAATGTCCAAAAATGTTGAGTTTCAAATCAACTAACCATAAAAAGCAAATGCAAGAGTAGGTGTTATCCTTTGACTTGTGCTTACCAAATTCATGTACTATATATTATATCTTCCTTCTCAAATCTTCGCTGGGACTTCAGTCACTGTCTCTCTGTGTGTCTGTTGTCTTCTTGTTGCAGTTCTGTCCACGCATCACACTTCCCTTTTGCATCCTCAAACTTGATACTACTCATGGCATGTGTTTTCCTCAGCGTGATACACTCTTGAAGGAATCGAAAGGCCAAAATCAAAACTTTCTTCAATGAACACCTTATTCCTCATACCCTCTATCCTTCTCCTTCTCCTTCTCACACCCTTCTCAGTTTCATTCTCCCCCACAGATAACTTCCTTCTCAGTTGTGGATCACACAACAATGTTTCCCTCTTCAACAGAGTCTTCACGGGCGATTCCACCAACCCAAGTTCCAATTTTCTCTCTTCAGGTGATTCTGTTTCACTCGCATATCAAAAGCCACCTCAGAATTTGCCCACTTTGTACCACACAGCAAGAGTTTTCAGCAGAGGTGGGAGCTACAGGTTCAATATGAAGAAAAACGGCACCCACTTTGTTCGTTTTCATTTCTCCCCCTTCAAGGCTCAAAGTTTTGATCTAAAATCAGCAAACTTTAGTGTCTTTGTTAATGGGGCTTCGGTGCTGAGCAATTTCCAGCCACCTAATGATGTTCTTCTCAAAGAGTTCATTCTAAACATAGAGTCAAACATTCTTGAGATTTTGTTTAGGCCTGTTGCTGACTCAGGTTTTGCCTTTGTCAATGCTTTGGAGGTGTTTACTGCCCCTGTGGATTTTATCATAGATTTTGGAGCCAGGGCAGTTGGTCCTTCTGGGGTGGAAGAGTACCGAAACCTTTCATCTATGGTTTTGGAAACTGTTCATAGGATCAATGTTGGGGGTTTGAAAATAACTCCTTTCAATGACACCCTTTGGAGGACTTGGATTCCTGATGAGGATTATTTGGTGTTTAAGGGTGCAGCAAAGCCTGCAGTGAGCACTCACATACCAAATTACCAGAAGGGAGGTGCAACTAGAGAGATTGCACCTGAAAATGTTTACATGACTGCTCAGCAGATGAATAGGGAAAACTCAAGTTTGGCTTCTAGGTTCAACATAACCTGGAACTTCCCTGTGTCTCCTGGTGGTGTTCCACACTTGGTTCGATTGCATTTCTGCGATATTGTTAGTCCTGCTCTCAACTTGCTCTACTTTGATGTGTACATCAATGGGTACATTGCATACAAGGATCTTGATTTGTCAGCGCTTACCATCCACACTCTTGCATCACCTGTCTATGTGGATTTTGTTACAAATTCAGATGACTCGGGTTTTGTTCAAGTGAGTGTTGGTCCTTCTGAGCTAAGCAGTTCCATAAGGATGAATGCAATATTGAATGGTGCAGAGATAATGGAGATGCTCAATGATGTCCGTACTAAAGTTGTGCATAGGAGGAAGAATTTGTGGGTGTTGGTGGGTTCAGTTGTTGGAGGAATTGCTGTCTTTTTTTTAGTTGTAACTGCTTTTCTACTTGGTACCAAATGCAGGAACAAGAAACCAAAACAAAGGACATTGGAAAGTGTTGGATGGACACCTTTAAGCATGTTTGGAGGGAGTTCACTCAGTAGAAGCTCCGAGCCTGGTTCACACGGACTTCTTGGCTTGAAGATTCCTTTTGCTGAAATAAAATCGGCAACAAACAACTTCGATAGAAATTTGATTATAGGGTCTGGTGGGTTTGGTATGGTCTACAAAGGAGTGTTCAGAGACAATACGAAGGTTGCTGTCAAGAGAGGCATGCCAGGGTCCAGACAAGGCCTTCCCGAGTTCCAAACTGAGATAACTGTTTTGTCCAAAATTCGCCATCGCCACCTTGTTTCACTGGTTGGTTTCTGTGAAGAAAATTCAGAAATGATACTTGTCTATGAGTATGTTGAAAAGGGTCCGCTGAAGAAGCATTTATATGGCTCATCACGACAAACACCTCTCTCTTGGAAGCAGCGTCTTGAAATATGCATTGGTGCAGCCAGAGGTCTTCACTATCTTCACACTGGCTTTGCTCAAGGAATCATCCACCGTGACATTAAATCAACCAACATATTGCTTGATGAAGACTACGTGGCCAAGGTTGCTGACTTTGGTCTTTCAAGGTCAGGACCATGCATCGATGAAACACATGTGAGTACTAATGTGAAAGGTAGTTTTGGTTATCTTGATCCTGAGTATTACCGGAGACAGCAGCTTACGGATAAGTCAGATGTTTATTCATTTGGTGTAGTGCTTTTTGAGGTTCTTTGTGGCAGACCTGCTGTTGATCCACAATTAGCAAGAGAACAGGTCAATTTGGCAGAATGGGCACTTGAATGGCTGAAGAAAGGCATGCTGGACAAAATTGTTGACCCCCATCTTGTTGGACAAATCCAACAAGAATCCTTAAAAAAATTTTGTGAAACTGCAGAGAAGTGTTTGTCTGAGTATGGAGTCGATAGACCAGCTATGGGTGATGTCTTATGGAATTTGGAGCATGCACTTCAGCTCCAAGAAAGTGGACAACAAAGGGAACCACATGCCAACAGCAGTGCTAGTGAAGCTGCAAGTTTGACCAGTACAGTTATTCCTGGAAATCCTTCTACCAACACAGGAGCAGAGAGGGATTATGATAATTTTTCTTCTGATGTTAGTACTAGCCAAGTGTTTTCCCAGCTAATGAACAACGAAGGTAGATAGGTGTATGGTGCAAATATAAGCAAGAGGTATTATAGCAGTACCCTAAGGTTGCATACTTTTTTGTTTTCTGTCAAGTTTTCTTTTGAAAAAAATTGCACCAAAACCAATTAGCAAGATTTATTCATGGAAGGCTCCTTATATAGCACTAGTTCATTCATATTTTCTTACAAATGTTGGAATATCTTCTTGTCTGATATTTAGAGATTGCTTAAAATTTTTGTAGTATAAATTATTCATTAATTTTATACAGCAATTCTGTCTTTGTTCTAGAGCTGAATCAGTCAAATTTGTGATGAGCTATAGGTTGGTGGCCCCTTTTTATGATATATCTGGAATTTCAGTTGAATGTTCTAACTTCAATTCCAATCCTCAGTCTATAAGAGAAACTGTAACGTGAAACAAAGACATGTAGGTTGAATTTACATGGCTCAAATCTCTACCTTATAATATTTCATGAAAGTACTAATCACCAGCAGAACTCTGCATAAGACCATTCTAAATGCATAACATGTTACTTGATTCCTTCAAGAGTGATTCAGATAGCTTAATCACTGACCTCTTCGAACAAAATCAAGAGTGGTAGTCGATGCAACTCAAAAAAGTGAATTTTCTGTAAAAGGTACATATACATGGTCTTTTAAACCAGAACATTTAGAACTGAAATATATCGAAAGTGCAGTTACATTTCACATGCTAATATTCCACATTTCTTTTGATCTTTTTCTAAAGTTTATGATGGTTTTTGTTTCTGAATATATTCTAAAGCTCAGGCAAAGCTGGCCATCACTCTTTTGCCACACGTGAATGAGTTATTTCCCTTTATGCATGAGTTTCATTGGATACAGTGTTCAATTTTAAAACCAGATGGAAATGGAAGCGTGTAGTCTCCACTAAATAATCTACCAGCTAAATTCTTCTATACACTTTTTCTAATCAGTTATATATAGTGAGGTTTCACAAATTTTCAATAATGAGAATAAGATTCATATATAAATGTCACCCCATTAATACCATTCTTATTCAATAGTTTCTTAATCACCATTTTTACTTTTCAAAGTTTCTTTTAGGTTAAGAGTTGCTTAATTAGTAAATTTTAGAACATGATGTAAATTAGCTTAGTCAACAGTAGTTTTTTTCATGATAACAAAATACATTAAGGTATTCAAATAAATACCTTAAAGTTTTTAGTTTAAAAATGTAAAAAGATATATTTGTTAACACAAATATTATCTTTAACAATTTATGAATACTTGTGTTATATTTGTATTATTAATTAAATAAAAATAAAAATTTATAAAAGATAGAAGATTAGATAACATCTAAATTATTGTTCAATACTATTTTTAAAAGATTAAAAATTTATTTGAAAACAATTTAATGAATAATCTATAAAGTATTTAAATGAATATATCATTGTAACTAAGAATGCAAAAATTAATTACCAATTTAACAATTCGGAAATCTAAATTGAACTTAAAGAATGAAAAATTATAATATATGAAAAATATAAGCTTTTTTATTTAGCTATATTACATTTTGATTAATTATTTTATCATATGTAGTAAGTACTTTTTTAATAATTTGTATTCTAAAAGTGTAAAAGATCATTTTAATTGATGGTAAATAACTTTATGCATGATTGCAAAAAAAAAAAATATTTTATTATTTAAAATATTAATTAAATATACTTAAGTACTACTCGACAAATATAAAAACTTGGAAAAATTATATTATCCTTTAATAATGTTCTAGAGGATAAAAATGATCAATTATAATAAATTTTGATAAATATATATTAAAATGTATTAAAAAATCTCAAATGAAAATTTATTCTAAAGAACAATGATTCTAAATATTTCGAATTGATAATATTATTTAATAGTATTATCTAATCAATTTAGTAAAATTATTTTATTTCGAGTAATGAAAAATTAAAATAAATAATTAAGTTTAATTTTAAAATAAATTAATTAAAAAGTGAAATAAAACCTTAAAATGCGTAAAATAAGTTAAAATAAACTACAGTATGAAATAATTCTTTAATGAAAGGAAAGCATTGAAATTTGTAAACCGAAAAATTAAATCTGATATTTTAAATGAAGGTGATACTCAAAGATGATCTACTAAGCTTTAAAAAATCTCCTGATTAATTAATTTAAAGTCACCTTCTTCAAATTTTGTTCTGTCAAAATAAATTCCTTATTTTAAAGAGTTTTTTTATTGCACCGAAAAAGAAAATATTAGAATTCTTTGTCCTTTTGTTCTCTTTCTACCCAAAGCTATATCATATGAGTTGTCAATTTGTTTTTCAACTTCCACAGTAATTACACAAGACAGAAAAATAATATCTTAATTTACAATTTTACTGTTTATTGACTGAAAATTTGATATAAATAAATTTTAATATTTTAAAATATATTAAAAATATTTTTAAGCTATAAAAGTTATATCTTTAAAAACACAGTAGAGAGACAGAAAAGATCAATGAAGAAAATGTTAAGGTAAAAGTGAAGTTAGATATATGCCATGTAATGGTCGGAGAACAAGAACAAAGTCATTGTTCCCATAAACATCTTCTTACATGGTATTTTCACAGTGTCTTTTCTCTTTTTTCGTTTTTTTCTCATTTTGACTCTGGTTTTCTTCACTGCCGTTGACTTCCATTCATAACACTCATCATGCTTTTATCATTATTTCTCATTTTGTGGGATTCTTCACTTTCACCATTTTTTGTTTTGTTTTTGATCCTTGCTGTCTGCCACATACTTGTTGCATATCTTACGAAAAAGTTCATGGTAGGTGATGCTCACTCCATTGGTATTATGTAATGTAAAATCATTTCAGATTTTCAATTCTTTTTCAAGTAGTCTTAAGTTCTCTAATTCTAATTAATAGCATTACATTTATTTTATTACAGTTACCGAATTTTTAAGTAATTTGTTAGGATAACTAATGAATATTTGATTATATTGATTACATTTCCAACATTTTATTGGAGTGAGAAATGTATGTTAGAAATTCCTATATCTTCAAATTTTGATCTTTTAATCTTAAAATGACTATATATCAAGATGTTTGATTTTGCCACTTTTCCAATCAAGCATTACTATTTAAATTCCTACATCTCTAAATTAAATATTCTCTTTATCTCCAGAAAAATAAATAATGTATGTATTGAATAATGTAATTATTGTAAAATCGTTTAAAGAATAATATATTTGGTGTTATTCTTAATTTATCTGTAAAAAGTAAATTGAAATCATTAACAGTGAAGAGAGTATAAAATATGTGAAACACTGTAATTAAATAACAAGACTATGGAAGTCAATCCTAATGGAAAATTAGTAGCTATGCACGCAGTTAACTAAAATCATAAGAAAATACAGTGACAGAAGAGCAACAAGTTAAGTCACACACAGCTGAAGTAGAATGTAGCTGACAAGCACATATGGTACGATGATGATGTACAAAAGACAACCTCCAGTAAAGTAGCAGAAGTTTAAGACTTCACCCAGCACCAACAATGACAGAAATAATGCGATTTTAGCATTTCCATTAGAAGAGAATTCTTGCTTCATTTGCATCCTCTGCAATCTGGAGTGATCTAACAGCTTGTGCTGCTATATAATCAACAGAGAATCCAGTAGAACCCCATCCCACTTCTTCATGCAGCGGTTCATACACATTCTTCTCAAGAGGCCTGCATGTGAAGGACCACTTGCCATTTTCAGAAGAAACAGACCATGTGCCACCACCTTCTACATCAGCAAAACAAGCTCTTGGTCCACCCATGAAGACCTCAAATTCGTGATTATAATTCCAAGTCTTGCATCCGCTCTCATTTATAGCAATCTTACAGGTATCATCTGAATCTTCTCCCAGTAAAACTTGCAAAGCCACCGCTTCAGCAATTGCAGCGCCCTCTTCATCAAGTCTCTGTTGCTCCTCTTTCTTCTTCTGCTTCTTTTTCTCCAGTTCAGAAATGATGGCAGCAGAAGTAGCTAGAGCTTTTTCTAACCGCCTCTTTTTCTTTTCAGCCTGTTTAAGACGATCCAACTCATCTTTCACTGCCTTCTTTTTCGCCTTTCCCACATGTTGCCCTTTATTACATCCCATGTTATCCATAGAACTCATCATATTTATAAATACTCAAAAATAACTTTGGTCAACTCCTATCCTTCAAGAGAGTCTCTTCAGAGTTTTATGCATTTTTCTGCATACAATTTCCCCCCTCTTCCCCTAAACAGTTATGCTAGAATACTTTATTCAGTTGAAGAATCAAGACTGATAACTTCAAACCACTACACCCACTCAGGTCTGTAGGAGTACCTCATTTTGCGGAATATACAATCCCAGAAAGAAACATCAGGAGACAACATCAGAGAAAATTCATAAGCACTCGTAGACCCATTTCTTGGTCCCATTCTTCCTACCTTCCCACAACCCTTGCACTTACCCATCCTCAAAAACCTCCCAACTTAGGAATAAATTATCACCCCACGGTTACAATCTGATTCCAGAACACCCGTCCCAGCTGCAGTAAAAACAAAAAAACACAGCTAAATCGTCATAAACAGATAAAGAGACATTGTAATTTACTGAAAAAACTGACAAGAAAATCAAACCAATCCGGGCATGGTCAGAGTTAAAGGGACTACAACTAGGTTCCAAGTTTTAGTCATGTAAAACATGTTTCATTAAAAACCACAGATGTGACAGCTTTCTATTCTTTTAACAAATAATAACGCAAAAGAAAATATATACTAGAATAGAAGAAAAGAAAACAGTAGCACGACTGAATCACGATAATTAAACATAGAAACAGTAAATCAATATATTCTCGAGTCAAGTACAGCCTATATTTGCTGATAAGAAAAAGCAAAGATTGTATTTGTTGGAGACATGTTGAAGATTGAAAATTGATGAAGGGTGAAGAGTAATGCGGAAAGACATACTAAACATTTTTACTTCGAAAATTGTAATCTGCATAACACTTAAACCAACAAATTGTTCAAAACAAACACACAGAAACCAAGGAAAGGAACACGATAACAGCTTAAACTTCAAGAAGTGAATTATTTGATTATTCTCAAAGAGAAGAGCAGAAGAACCCATTTTCTTCAACTCAAATTCGATTTGTAGTCAAATAGAATTTAAAAACACACACATATGTGTGTGCGTGTGCGTGTATGTATGTAAACGTGTGTATTACTCGACCTGATCAGATCCACCCAATTTGTGAGAAACACTAAACACATTTGAAGTAAAAACCATGCAAACGTACACAACAACACCGTAAGATCTACTCTACCCAGAATTGAAAACATAAACTTTCTTCAAAATCAATGACTCCAAGACAATTAAAAATCAGATCCAGGTACCCATTAAGGGAAACTTGAAAAGAAAAGGAGAAAGAAACCGGAAAAAAAAAGTGCAAACTTGAAATGAGTCAAACCTGAGGGGAATGGCATAGAGAACAGAGGGAGAGATCTCACACAGAATTGGTTTGGGAGCAAAAGTGAAACAAAAAGAGACAAGAAGAAGTAATTGGTGGCAGAGGAAGTGGTTGGATCTGTAGAGAACGTAGTTAAGTAGGAAAATAAAAGAAGGTGAAGATAGGAAAAGTTTTTGAAGTTGAATAGAAGAGGTGACACTTTACGAGAGGAGAAAAGAAAACATGAACAATGTCAATCACGAATGGTGGTGGGACACGTGTCGAGTGAGGAGAAAAAGATCGTCTAGAAAAATCTTACTTTTCTTTTCCCTACGGTTACAGCTTGTGTTGGTTGGGTGTCGAAGGGACACGTGGACCCATTATGGCGAGTGTGGGACCCGCCCAATAACCTAGTGGAACTCGTCCTAGGGAAGAATCCAGCATCTTTTTTAAGGGTGAGGGAGGGACGGTTGAGATTCTTTCTTCTTAAAGATGGTTATAGTGTGGATGCTGTGTAATTTCCACTTCCACTTGAGGCGTGACTTCTTTGATCTCTGCTTTGGTTTCACTTTTTTTTGCAATAAAATGTTATATGTAGACAAATAATTTTTGTATAGTTTGATCAAGAAGCTTTTGATATTAAATATGTTAAATAAAAATTAAATTTAAAAAAATTAAATTTCAAAATGTCACTCTTCCTCTACCCTCCTCTTCTCTTTTGAAATTCTCCTATGTATAATTAAGAAAAAAGTCTCTTTAATAACTTTTTTTTGACAATTTTTTGACAACATGGTCGTCTATGATTGGTCCGTTTCAAATATCTTTTTAAATATAAATTCAAACAAACCAATAAAATGATGACACCTATCCTGTTATTAAAAAATTGTTAAAAAAGAATTGTCAAAATATCATTATCCTATAGTTAGCAGAGTGAATATAAAAATATTACTGTTACTATTTTGAAAAAAAAAAAAAAAGTAGTTCTGTTTTTTCTTCCGTCAGAGTTCCATTTTCGTAGAGGGTGTTTCATCTTACATCTCCAAGCTTTCATCCTGCACTTCCAAAAATTACCATTTTAACCTTAATTAATATTATTTTAATATTTTCTCTTTCTTCATAAAGTCATTCTGCACCTCTCTAATTTTTTCTCTTTCTTATTAAAGTCAACCTACACCCTTCTAATTTTTTTTTCTCTCATCCTACACTATTTT
>NC_028358.1:40333056-40365098 GCF_000741045.1 Vigna radiata var. radiata | reverse complement strand
AAGAAAGAGAAAATATTAAAATAATATTAATTAAGGTTAAAATGGTAATTTTTGGAGGTGCAGGATGAAAGCTTGGAGGTGGAGGATGAAACACCCTTTCGTAGATTGCAAAGTTTTGCATGATGTTCAGTCCATTTATTATTGGGCCTACAGCCCAATACACGCGACATAAAACTTAACCTAAAAAACACAATTTGTAGACTATTTTTCAACATAAAAAACTAGACTGACTTCTTTCAAGAGATAAAATATGCTATATTTAATTCATCTCAATGGAAAAAAAAAAAAAAAAAAAAAACTTCTATCCGCTAAATTTATTCTTCTATGTAACTTTCTATATTATCAGAAACTAATTTTAAATACCCCTTGTTAATTTCAAGATTTCATAAGAGGGAAATAATTTTTTAACACCCTGTTGTCAATTTTTTAGAAAAAAAAACTAATAATTTTATGCTATCCCCTAAAATATTAAGATAAAACTCCAAAATTAATAGTCAAGGATGCTGAGATTTACCAGAACAAGTTATGTTTTAAACTAGAAGATTGTTTATAATGTGCCAAATTAATAATAACAATATTTTTAATTTTAAAACTCAACTTTATTAAAGGTAATGAAAAGGAATTCTGTTATTATCTTAAATGAATTTATAATCACTTTATCATGCTTGGTAATCTACGTACCAATAGTCAAAAACGTAATCTTCAAAAGAAGGAAAGAAAAATTATCTTTGCAAAAATACATACCATCTCATTAATGATGACTTTATCGCAAAATTTATATCATGTTACTAATTAACGACGCTTTTCATGTTAAGAATTTAATTGAAAGTTTCAATTGTAAAGTTTGAGTATATAGAAAGTTTTAAAACCAAATATTTCAAATATAAGAAATAAAAAAAATAAAAACAGCTCTATTTAACAATAAAAAAAAAAATTGTACTCGCTTATTCCTTAAGAATAAAAATAAGTAATTTTGCATTTCTTATCAATTTGGTACATGTAATTTTCTTTTTTTTTCCTAAGTAGTTTATTATAATCAATGTAACAGTTTTTAGGAAAGGTCTTAAATTAGATTCAAAGCATCTGTTTTAAAAGAGGATGGATTTCACATATATTGAAAGAGGATAAAATTCACATTAGCTCTACTGCACTCTAATATGTTTTCATGAAAATTAAGAATTGGAATTTTATTACTTTTTATTTTGAAAAATTATAAAAATATTTGTTTGTTTATTTTTCTTGAAAATCACCCAACATGTTTATTTGTCATTCTTTTAATTTTATTATAAATATTAAAACAATTAAAAATAAGAATATAACTTAAGCGATATTATCATATCAACAACCATAACTTATTAATAAATAGCTAAAATTAAAACATAACGTATCGATTAAATGTATGACAAAATTACAAACGTGAATAACTACTTGTTACATTTACTGTTATTATATTTCATCCATGCTCTTGGATAATAAAGAGAAAGACGAAAACTAATAATCTTTAGAGATAATCTTTTAATCGTTTCTGCATTCATCATCAACATCAATCAATCAGTGATGTTAGCTCAGTCAATTTTTTTCCAACTTTGGTAGTTAGGAAGATAAGATAAACTAAACAAACGCGTTTAGAAAGCAAAAGATGCACGAGTTAGTTAAAAATTTAATGAAGTTTAAAAAATTTGGAGATTGAAGCATAAGAATTATTTGCAGTTTAAGATTACATATTGGAATGAAGGAGAAATTTGACGCAAGAAAAAGTGAAAAGTGGCCCAATACGATGTGGGACTATTCATAAAGGTGATGAAGTGCAGGAACCACTTAGGTTGAGAATTGGGTACTACTGAAAGCAGCATATATGTTTTACACGTATCCAAGATTATGATAGAAACAAACATAAAGATAGACAAAGCAAAAAGCACAATCGATAAGGTTATAATAATCCTCCACAACACCACAATTTGTTTTTCACCCTCCATTTGTTGTCTTTTGTTAATTCTAAGGATAAGAATAATTAGAATTGAGTTATTCACAATCAATTGGTCTCTGATCTCTTTTACATTACAAAAATTGACATAATTATAAAAAAATAAGTATTAATTTTATATTTTTTTTTAAAATAAGGGTGAGACAATAGGATTTTATCATTTAAATATCTATTTTTTATATAAAAGATTGATTATTTTTTCCTGAATATAATTTTGTTTATTAAAGATAGACGGAAAATTTAAGAATATATATATCATACCACCGATCCTATCAAAATAGATGGTCAAAGTTTAAAAAAATCAAGACAAAAAATGATTTCATGCCTCAATATTATAAAAAGAAAACATTATTTACGTGTTTCTCGTGAAACTTATGACATTATCATGTGCTTGCACCAACTTTTGTCAATTCTAACTTCAGTTGATTAGGTTCGTAACATGCATTAACATTTTTTATTGTCTTTCTTTTTATTAATTTGATAAATGAAATCGGCATGCTCCATAATTAAAAAAAAAAAAAAAGTATATGTATTTGTACTTTTAAATTTCGTGGGCAAGGGCCCCCTTAAATGATAAGTGTTGGACCACTAATTCTGATGCATATTGTTTACTTTAAAAGATAAAACCATATTTTTAATCATTGATAAAAAGTTTCATTATACGAAATTAGACACTAATTATGGTCCTATTTTAGTAACTATTATTGATGCTATCAACCAATGTGTTTTTATACGCAATGAGATTCAACTTTGCTAAGTGAATAATACATAATTAATCAATAACTACAGATTTATTTTAAAAAAATATTAATTAAAATTTTATTTCCCATGGTAATTGATTTGATTACAAATATATATATATTCATGGATAAATACTCTATTACCAAATTCTTTTTTAATAAACAATTTTTTTTAAAAATCATCCAAATAGGTTATCCATTACGTAGACAGGAAGCAACCGAGAATGTTCCCTGTGAAAGAAAATCACGGGTATGGTGACAAAGTCGGCAAAAGATAAATTCGAAAAGAGCATGTAAATGGAGGTGCTATTCTCTGCGTAACCTCTTTCTGAATAGATCGATTGGCAAACATAGATTCATTCAGCGTGGAAAAGTATGATTTAAAAATATGGCACATAGATGTTATTTTTTTGTATGTATGAATTTGTAACCTATTATTTTTGTTCTGCTATAATATGAATAGGTGTGTAAGAGAACAAAAATGGAATATATATACTTTGATTCATTAGTTGTACTGTTTCTCTTTCTCTACACTCAAATATTTCAAACAACTCTAGTTGAAATATGAGTGTGGCATGGTCATGAACCCGACCTTATTCTCCTACTTATCTCTTTCTCTAGCTCTTCAACCCCTCCCACTTCTTCAAGTTCCTGTACCAAATATTATTGCATGTTAACGAAACAAAATGGTCAATAGTTAGAGCAGATTTTTGAACAAGTTCTTACTCCACTTAACAAGCAAGAATACAATCTTATAAGGATTTGTGTCAAATCTTGTAAATAATATATAATGGAGATTTATTTATAAACTTATCGAAACCATTAAAATCTATAAAAGATTCATTTCACTTAAATAAGAGTTAATCATCTAGAAGTCTTTCTCTTGTGGGGTCTAAGAACCTAGTTAAATTAAAAAAAATAAATAAAAATAGAGAACAGAAGAGGAACGTGGCTCACCCTTGGTCCCAAAAACAGCCCATATGGCACACCGTTGAATTTGTCTGTATGGTGGAGCTGATAATACAGACAACAAAAATTCAAAATCGTCAGATCGAATTCAGATACTATTCCATTACCAACACATATAACATTTTCCTTTTCATTTAAATAAATAAATGTGAGTATATTATATTTTGACTGAAATGAAAAAATAAAAAAAAAATTACTTGGTGAGCAGCAGCAACTCTTCTGAAGTAGGGCACGTTGGCAATGGGGCCCACTGGGAATCTCTTATGAACGAGTCCATCGTGGACAAACATGTAGGCCATCCCGAACACCGTGATTCCAAGGCCCTGCTCCAGCACCACAATGTAATTATTCAAAGTTTTCAGGGGTATTACCGTCAAATTAATTATCATTCTCAATTAACGGATCCCAATGAAACAGTTAATCAAGTGATTAAAAAATAAGATTACGCAAGATACACTTACTGCACCGAAGCAGAGGCCAGGGACCAGACCCTTGTGGAAAAAACCGTATGAGAGAAGAGCGATCGCAGGAACAGCGTTAACAATTGCAAAAACATCGTTAAGCTCGAATGGTCCCTCTCTTGGTCGATGGTGCGACTGCAAGGTAACAATTCCAGTTCATCTTTCATTCAATAAGAAGCTAAGAACTAGCCCTTCACTTTCATTTTCTTGTGATTAATTTAATGAAAGCAAATAAAATATTTGAAGAATTGTTGGAAGCAAGGAAACCTCATGCATGTGCCACAAGGAAGCATGCCAAAGTGCTCTATGAGCCCATCTTGCCCAAAATTCCATCGCCACCTGAAAATTAGACACACCCAATTGATTTCAACGTATAGAATTGAATTACCCAATCGGATGTTGGTAAAGGTGTGGGACTTACGACAGCTCCAACGGAGAGGGAAAATGTACCTAACATTTCAGACCAAGGAAAATCTCCACCCTACGCCAACACAACCCAATATTCAGATTCAAAAACTAGCACAAACAGAGACTGCAAAATTAAAACTTGAACAGCTTTGTATGTACCTCCATTTGCCAGGAGAATCTATAATAAACGGCGAAGACTGCCATGGAGGTGATGCCAAAGCTGGACATAACAGCAGCCACGAGGTAAGTGAACCTCTGGGACCTCTTTCTGGCCAATTTCTCTTCCACTCCTGCAGACACAGATCCAGAATTCACTTCTTGTTCTTCTTTTTCGTTGGTTTTGATCTGGAGGTTCCGTTTGGGATCCTCCGTGAGGACATAAACGGAGAAGCCACTCGTTCTTCGGGGGGGTCTTAGCCGAAGGATTGTGCTTCGATGGAAAGATTTTAAGGGGTGGAAGAAAAGTGATTGGTTTGGTTTAGGGAGAGAAATTGGAGGTTGGAGCAGATTGTAGGGCTTTAAGGTCGCGGCGGTGGAGAGTCCTGCCGCCATGGAAGGTTGGTAGGAAGAGGGAAAGAATGTGTGGTTTTTGAATTTTGTGTGTGTGTGTGTGAGAGAGAGAGAGAGAGAGACAGAAAGAGGTTTCGGTGATTGTGAAGTAAAGGTTCAGCAGAAGAGGTTGGTTTGATATAGACCACAATTTTGGAGTTAAGAGAAGGAAGGAGATAGTGGTGGTTGGTTCGTTTCTCTACAAATAAGCTGCGTGGAACTACTATAGCTCTCGGAACTTCTTTAAACCTCTTACAACCAACACTTCTCTTAATTGCATCAAGGTCATTGTTTTCTGTTTTATTATTTATCACTCCCTACTATTTATTTTGAGAAATATACATATATAATAAAAGGTTAATCATGACAATCATCCACCGGCCATCATCATTATTTTGGGTTTTATGCACTATCTATTTGGAGAGACTGAGTGAGTAGTAAATAACATACATTTTTCCTCAACATAGATGTAATCACATTCAATAAATAAAACAATTTTATATATATTTATATTACGCTTTTAGTATATTCTTGATTTTAAATTTCTATAATTTTCGGTGGAATTAAAAATAATGATCAACGTTAAACCAACTTTTAAAACGAGAGAACAAAACATTTCATCATATGGGTTGTTCCGGTTTAAAATAATGAGATGAGAAAAACACAAATATATATTATCTCTAATCTTTTAAAGTAACGAAGGGTTTGTTAGATATTTTAGATAAAACATATATAATCTTCAGAAAATGTTTTTAAAAAGAGTATATGATTTAAAATAATGAAGTTTGTTTGAAAAATTCTATTTATACTTAAGCCTCTACTGTTTAAATTATTGAATTTCACTATTTTATTCTAAACACAAATTGATATATAAATATTTAAACCAAAATTTAAATAGAGTTCAATATAAAATATAAATTTAAGTAAACTTAATAATGTTAAAAATTTAATAAAAATATTACTATAATATTTATATAAAAGTTAAATTTAGTTTTAAGAGAAATAAAATTAATCTTGTTTAAAGAAATTAATAGAGAATAAATTAAAATAATAAAACTAAATTAAAATTTTTTACATAACACATATTACATTATCATTATCACATCAAACTATATTTGTCATGACAAATAGAGATATTTTTGTGACCAATTAAAAAATAAAAAATAAATAAATAAAAATCATGAATTTACATATGACGCATGAGTTAACTTCGTTAGTATTGTATTAATAAAAAGTAACAAAATTGTTGTCATATTATAAAAAATGAAAATTTAATTAAAACTAATAAAATTTGATGACCTATATATTCTCCAACAAACATTACCAACAGAGATTTAAACTTTAAAAAGATGTCTCACAAAAATGTATACAATGTAAATAACGCATAAAACATATTTTAAAATAAATCATTTTAGTTAATAAATTTTAAATTTAATTAATAATTTAGTACTTATATATATTTTTTGATTGAGTTTATATAATATTTTTTATTCAACTGAGGTTTTATTTTCTTAAAGACTAAATTGGATCTCTAACTTTATATATAGAAAATAAACATAATGAGACCTCTTCTACTAAATTAATAGTTAGACAATTTAAAAATGTTATGTGTCAAAATACAAGTTTGTCAAAATCAAAGATTCAAAGATAAAAAAAACAATCTTGATTTTAGCATGTGATCCCAGTTTAGATTTTGATATACATGATGGTAAAAACTAATTTAACAATAGAATTACATGAAATCTTTTACAAGAACATTCAATTAAACAAAAATAACAAATCCAAGAATAAAATAAATACTTAAAAATATAAACCAAATTGTGAATTAAATCTATATTTTAATGCAAGTATTAATATAATTTTTGTTATAATTATATCATTAATTAATATTATATTTACCATTTAACTTTTACTTTCATTATTTTGGTTTTGAAAATACATTAATAATAAATACAAAGGAGATTAAATGATACATGAAGATGATATTTGTATTAAATTTTAAATAAATAATATATATATATATATATATATATATATATATATATATATATATAATTTTAAAAATATCAGTAGTTGTAACTATATTGTTTGGGTTATTTTTGACATTTGACACCCTTAAAAAGAATAAAATTATAAAATAAATATTACTTGTTTATCTTGAAATACATGAGACAAAAATAATTAATTTTGAAATTTGAAAGAATGAAAATCAAAGGAAAATGTTTAAAAAACTAAAATAAAACTTTTTTCTTTTAACAAACGAAATTCACAAGATAAAAAAGAAAAAAATATTTTTCATAAATCCTAATTAAATCTCATTCAATTTGTAAGAACTAAAAAGATAACTAAGTGTGATATAATTATTGAAAATGGGAGACAATTTCAATAAATTGTTTGAAGAAAAAGTAACATTTTCTATACAATTTTAATATTTCTTAAAAAAAATCATATAAAGTAAGCTTGTTATTACATGTGTGTTGCATGTTATAGTTAAAATCAATATTTAAAGTGTAAAATCATATGTTTTATCTGATATTTATTCAGATCCCATGATTATGAAACAGTAAAATCAATAGATCATTGAACAAAATCGGAAAATTGTGTGAATTGTTTTTTCTTCTAAATTGTTCGTTGCACCATTGTTCACTTTTAGGTGAATGTATTAAGTTAAATAAAACTTGATTAAAAAGTTAATGCAATTAAAAATTTATCACCTTATATGTGTTGTTAATCGCAACACACTCAATTAAAACAAAATTAAAACCTAATTAAAAATTAAAAGTATTTTCTATTGCATTCTTTACTTTTTTAATAAATAAGTTTCAATTAAAATAAAACCTAATATATATATATATATATATATATATATATAAATTTCAATTTTAATTATGTCCTTGTATCAATTATCTCCTAATAATAATTATCTGGATTGGTCAATTAACAATTAAATCGCAACATTTTTTGAATTGGAATGTTGTCCAATAGAAAGAGTTGTCTTGTTAAATTAATTTGTAATAAGTTTGTTAACTTGATGGTGACGGACCATTCATTAATTTATTAGGAGTTACATTAGTTATTATACGTCATTCATCTTTGACTTGTAACTGTAACATTAGACTTATTGGTAACTTAACCGCAAACATATATATTAAATATGGCATAGTAATTAATATTATATAATTGTTATATATTTATCAAAATGCTTTCTCCAAACCATTTTGTTCACACTAATTAAAAGTAACGATTTAAAAAATTTATACACCCAAATCCACGTTAGTTGAAAGAAAAGAATAATTATATTAAGTGTTACGATATTTTTATTGCAATGGTTATAAATTTAAGACCTAAGTTTTTAAGGTCATGTCCGTACAAGGATCATAATCATAGGTAATTTTGTGGCTTTTATTCAAATGCGCATATCTTACAAGTCTCACATTTTAATAAATGTTTTGCTTGATTATTGATAAAATAAATGTTTTAAAGATCTAAGATTTTGAATTTCATGTCATGTTAGCATATTTCGGTAGGAAAGCCCTGGGATATGGTCATTGCAAAACTCACACACAAGACATATGCAATGAAGATTTCCAAAACCTTCTCAATAAAACATTTTTTATATGTCATAAAATTCAAAACCTTAAGTATTAATTAAATTATTGAATCATAAGAATGAAAAATATATTTAAAAAAAAACATGAACAACCAAATAAAATTAACTAAAATGTGATTCTTTTATTTTTTATTTTTTGTATTAATCTTTTTAAGAATGATGTGAGATAATGAAATACTTTATAAGTAAATAAGATTTTATATCATAATTTTTGTAATGATCAAGATGATCTTATATTATTAATATATATACAATAAATGATATTATTAATGTACCATATATATTTACTACTTTATTGAATATACTTAAGTTCATTGAATATTTATTAGGCTTATTAACTATTTAAAAATATTACAAAATTCACCTCATCATTTGTAAAGTGTGTATATATATATAGATGTCTCTTCTCTTGTTTACCTACTGTGCCACATCTCAAAGAAGGAAGATGTGTGCACGACTTGGGAATTCCATTGTAATTTTGTATTTATAGTTTTTCTGATGTTACACATTGATTTTGGATGGTCTGAGTGATGTTTGGAGGGCTTTGGTTGATGATTTTGCGATGAGTGAAGTGTTACTGTGTGCAGGTGATTGGTGTGATCTCCGTAATTGTGATATTGGGATCAGAAAAAGTGAAGGTTGCAGAAAGCAAGGGGGCGAATGGTGGAATTGAATACCCAGGCATTAATTGCAGAAAGCACAGTGCAGTTTTGACAGATTTTGGTGGAGTCGGTGATGGCGTTACATCCAATACCAAAGCCTTTCGAAATGCAATAAGCAATCTCAGTCACTATGCATCTGACGGCGGCGCACAACTCATAGTGCCACCCGGAAAATGGCTGACGGGACCCTTTAATCTCACAAGCCATTTCACTCTTTTTCTTCACAACAAAGCTCTTATTCTTGCCTCTCAGGTATACCTCTCAGCCAACATTACCACCATAAATCTTTACATAAATTACACCTTTTCGAGAAATTGAATTTTCAGTTAGATTTTTATTTTTGACTCAATATTATTTTTTTATCTCTATATTTATGATAATAATTAATGTTTTTTTCCGTTTTTTTTACTAATGCGATTCCTGTATTTCTTTAAAAAAATCTTAATGTGGTCTTTTCTGTCATATAGCGTTGACATAGTTTAGAATTGATGAACTGATTATAAATAAATATTGAATCATTATTATAAAGAAAAAAAAAGTCTTTAACTTTTATTCTTATTTCTCTTTCTTTTAAACAAAAAGAGGAAGAGATTTTCATTGCATAAAATAACAGAATTCATAATTCAATTTTCCAGACACCAATTTTTAATCTAGAAAAAAAATTGTGCCAACTACATGAATATTGGATACTATATTTTTTGGATAAATTTCAAATCCAAATGCCTTTTTTCATTCTTATTTTACAATAAATTTATCTTTATTTCACGAAAAGTCAGCCTAATTTTGACATTTCAGCCATGTTAATGTCTTTTATTTATAATTTCTTTTCAAATCGATTTGTCATGTTATTTATTTAAATTTAAAATGAGTAATTTTTAAAATAGTCACTTATTTAAGAAATATATTGAATTCGCTTATGAAATTAAATATATAATGGGTTATCTTTTTTTAAAAAAAAAATATGCACTTATAAATACAAACATCTCATTTGTTGTCTATTCATATATAAGAAATTCATTTATCTACGGTAGAAAGATATTTTAATAAAATAATTTTAAAAATAATATTTTCATTTTTATTAACGTGAAACAAATTTTAAACTGTATTCATTTGAAACGGAGATAATTAAAATAGATTAGTTTTTTATATTAAAATACATAAGTTATTTTTAATATTTTATTTGAATGTGTTTTAACATTTTATTTATTTATTTTGGTGTGTGATTTCCTCTCATTTCTTTATTTTACGTCGTACACATAATAAGAGTTAGTTAAACAGCAGTTTGAGAACAATATTTTGTGCTTTTAATTTTGTTATTGTTAAACATGTTGCTTTTCTTATAATGTAATTAAAGTTCATCAGTTCCATTATTACATTGATAGAATGAATCGGAATGGCCTCATCTTCCTGTGTTACCTTCTTATGGAAGAGGGAGAGATGCTCCTCATGGAAGGTTTAGCAGTCTAATTTTTGGAACTAACCTCACTGATGTTGTAATTACTGGTATCTATCTATTTCACTTCATCATCATCTTTGTAAAAAACACAATTGTAAAATTGTTAGTTTATTTAAATCCAACGAAGTCATTCATCAATCTGAGCAATTTAAATTTGTTGTTTAGGTAAAAATGGTAGCATTGATGGACAAGGAGCTTATTGGTGGAAGAAGTTCCATAACAAAAAGTTGACTCTGACCAGGCCATACATGATTGAGCTCATGTACTCTGATCAAATCCAGATATCATCTCTCACTTTACTCAACTCTCCATCCTATTTTATCCATCCAATTTACAGCAGGTTATTAGATTACCCTTTTTTCTTAAAATTTCTTAACTTGTTTTGTTGTTTTGCCTATGTTCACAAGGCTTTATGTATATTCTCAGTAACATAATAATGCAAGGGCTTACCATTAATGCTCCAGTAAACTCTCCCAACACAGATGGGATAGATCCAGGTAACATTTTTTTGACCAGACTTTATCATATATATAATCAGTTGACAACCATGGATGTTCTATTATTCGATGACATTTTTCGTTTTCTTCACAGATTCATGTACAAATGTTAGTATTGAAGATTGCTACATTGTTTCTGGTGATGACTGCGTTTCAATAAAAAGTGGATGGGATGAGTATGGGATCAAATTTGGAATGCCATCTCAACACATAGTGATTAAAAGGCTTACTTGTATATCCCCTGATAGTGCGATGATTGCTTTAGGCAGTGAAATGTCTGGAGGAATCTCTGATGTTAGAGCTGAAGATCTGACTGCCATCAACACTGAATCAGCTATCACAATCAAAACAGCAGTGGGTAGAGGTGGGTATGTGAAAGACATATTTGTGAAAGGAATGAACCTGACAACCATGAAGTATGTGTTTTGGATGACTGGCTCTTACAAATCACACCCTGATCCATACTATGATCCCAAAGCACTACCCAACATTACTGGGATAAATTACAGAGACGTTGTTGCAACACAGGTCAAGATGTCTGCAAGACTCCAAGGAATTTCTAACAACCCTTTCACCAATATTTGCATCTCCAATGTCACCATCCAATTCAATGAAAAACCAAAGAAGCATCAATGGAATTGCACTGATGTTTCTGGAGTCACAAACAAGGTCACTCCTCCTCCTTGTCAATTGTTGCCAGAGAAAGAGCAACTGCAGTGTCCCTTTCCAATCAACTCTCTGCCCATTGAATCTGTTAAGCTCAAGTCTTGTTCTACCAATGCCTTCTTCTAATGACATGAATGTGTTTCAATTTTAATTACTATTTTTGTATTGCATTCAAGCACTTGCTTTAAGGAAATAAAATCAAAATATTAAAAAAAAAAATAGAGTAGATTTAGAAGAGTGAATTTGAGGAGAAAAATATTTTAAAAATGAGTTATTTTGGTAAAGAGAAAAATGGTAAATTAAAATATGATTTTTATAAATTAATATGAAATAAAATTAGGATTAGTTTAAATAAAGTCAAGTGATAATTTGACTCTAGTCAAAGTGAAAAAGCACATTGAAAAAGATAAAAAGAAAAAACCAGTAGAAAAATGAAAAAGTAAAAAGACAAAGAAAAAACATTAAAGACAAAAATAATAATTATGATAGGAATGAATTTTCTTTGCAAATCTATTCAGTTAATAGAAACACATGACTCCCTTGCATTTCCATAGTCTAATAAAATAAGTGCAAAGAAACAAACAAAAAGAGGTTTAGTTTGTATTACTCTTCTTAAATACCAAACTCTGCAAACAAACAAATACTCTTAAATGCATCACTACATGTGAAGAAATAGATACATACATACATATATTTATTTATTTCCTTATTAAGCATTCATTCAACCACTCTTAATTATATTTCTAACTTCATATTTGCATTTTATTTTCAAATTTACCTTTCGATTTATTTTTCATTTTATATAATTGCCGTTCTTCTTTATCAGTAACAATATGTCAATATTTCAGTAAAGGAAAAATAAATAACAGTACAGTAATTCATTTGGGATACAAAATTTAAAAATAAATAATGTTTGATTGATCAATAATATAAAAGTCTTAATTTTAAGAGTATGTTAAGATTAACAATTTTTTTTTTATCATTATATAAAAATTCCAACATATATTCTCACACTTACTAACTTCCTCACCAAGGTTTTCCTTTTTCTCTTCCATATCACATGTTTCCTGTGAAAACTGTTAATTTTCTCCTCAGCCACCTCCTCCACTTCGTGACGGCGGCGTTCCGGCTATTCTTGTCTTTGCTATTTTCTTTTGTGATTTTTCTATTCGGAAAAGAAAATTGCGGATAGCACTACACCATTGAATTCAGTCTTAGAAACAATGTCTTCTGTTTTAGGTTTAGCAGCAGCTTCTTCTTCACAAGTTAACCGCGTTCTTGAAAGGTCTATGCAGTCTGTCCAAGTCCAAGGCCAACTCCAAGTCTTGTAACTTCAACAGCACTAGGTTATTGGAAAGGTTACAGCCTTTTGAGTCAATAATCGTTGACGACTTATTCTCCTGAGAAAAATGAGCCAAGAAAATGGAACTGCTACATTCTCTACTACGTCTCCTTCGGATGTTCACGTCCGAGATCCTAACAAGTAAACTTCAATGAATGATTTATTATATCAATATTTTCTTGATCCGAATGATTATTTATTAATATTTTCTTTGTTCCAACTATTACTATAGTTTCTTGATTTCTTGTTTGCATTTAAGCATATCGTGCGGTGTTTCTTTTATTTTTTGTTAGAAATTTCTTATTTCTTTGTTTTTACAATGAACCTTCTTTATCTGAGAAACTATTGACTCACATTTCACCTTTACTTTTTTATAATCATTAAAATCCTTGTAGATTTTTATTTTGTTATGACTGTAGGCTTCAGTTTGGTGAGGATCCCAGAGTTATGCATCTAGTGGTGAAAATTTTGGCTTAGTGATACTGTAATATTTTTCTTAGCTATTAAGTAACACGTAGTTATGTCTCTAATTTGATTAAGATCCTTTTGTTTGATTTTGTATTGCAGGCGCTTAAAAATTTCATACACAAGAGAATTTCTTCTCTCCTTAGACCGAGCGGACCTCATAGTGAAGTTTCCTTCGTAAGCTCAGTCCTCAATTTCATGGTTAAAGAAAAAACCCTCGTATGCCATTGTGTTTTTAGAATATTAATTATTTGGTCCATCTTTCTCCAACAGTTTGGTTGATGACAAGGCATCCGAACTTTTCTCTTTACGTTTATGTGTTCCAGGTGTGTAATTTTGGTTTTTGTAACTCTACTTTAGAGTTTCGTATCATTATTGTGTATTATGGATTGTTATCGCATATTGTGGTTTTGTTTGAAGAAAGTATCTTTAACTATTCATGCTTTTCACACAGATCCCAGGTGTCAAAAAAGTGTGCCTCAAAATTTTTCTCTAGAGGTTCCTCGTGATGTTAATCGTCTATTGCATAGAAGTAATGAACCATACCGGCCTCCATGTCGCTACAAGGTATAATTTGAGATTTATATTTATGTATTAATAACAGAGTAAATATAGTTTCCATAACTTTAGTAGATTGAGGCGTGCAACCTTTTACTTCTATTGTGTTAAAGGGTCCATTATCATGGTGTTTTTCAGTCACTTCCTTCAACTAGACATAGCAATAACTTGCTTAACGGTGACATATCTGGATCTTGTGAGTGTGCAAATCAAGAGATAGCAGATGGGGGAATATGCAGAAAAGGTCAAAAACTCTTTTCATGCGTTTCTTCATTTTCTCTGTAAACTTGTCATTTAAGGTTATTATGTCATTTTTTCAGGAAGAATTTCAACGTGTGGTCCCTCAGAAGCTTGTATGTCTCCTACTAGTGTGGAAAAGGAAAAACAGCTCGCTTCAATGGTTGATGACTGTGAATCATCTACGGTCTATTGTAGAGGCATGAAGCAAAATCCATCCAGCCCTGATTTCCACGTGCGACGGGAGTTGAAATTAAATTCTTTCACTGATAGCATAGACGGAGAATCGAGTTCGAGCTGTGAACTTTGCTTGCCTGACGAAGACAGTTTAATTACATTTGACGAACTATTCTTGCTGTCCGATGTGGAAAATTTGGCTGTGGTTGATAGTTCCATGTCTAGTACCGCTGAAAGGAGTCCAATTGAAGCTGAGGTGTTTAGTCCAAGCTCACCACGAGAAATGATTGAAAAGCTAGTGGAATTTATACTGAACGAAGAAAGTTCTACACCAAATGTGGATGATCCAATGGTGCACCGTGGAACTGGATTGGGCTGCTTTTCCCACTCTACGCATGCCCAACAAACTCACGCCGAGTTCTGCTCCAATCATTTGAATCCAGAGAGGAAGGATCATCTGGACCATAATAGATTTCAAATAAACTCCATTGATTCGGCCGTACATTCTTTTTTTTCCCACTCTTTCCCATCCAACCCATTTTCTCAACATTTCCCTCTTTATCACGACGAGCTGGAAAGGTTTGATCATGAAGTTAGTAAAACAAGGTTCCAGCAGATTATAAATCCTGATAAACTTCATGTCTGCTCATTAAGTGTATCCAAAAGTGGAGTTCCACTGCATCTGCCTGCACTCCAGATGGCTTCTTGCACACAAAATCTAAATTCGATGCCGACTGGAACCTTCGCGTATCAGGAGCCAAAAAACTACGGGGATTTTGTAAAACCAAGTCTCGGTAAGCAATCACTTCATAATGTTTTGTACGAGTTATGTTGAACCGAAATTTAAAAGGTGGGATAGTTACTAATAATATTCTACCCATCGTTAGACTTTCAGGGTGATAGTAACATCAATCCAACTCCAGTTGACAGTTGCATTGAAATGAAATTGCGAGCAAATCACCGCCGTCCTCATATGCAAGGTTTCTAGTATCAGACTTTCGACGACAGCCAACAATGGCTGGGTATTCTAACCTGACTATTCCATTTTTTGTAGTGAAACATTTGTGAAGCTTTCTTCTGGTTACTGTCTGAATTAGATATAGTACATTAAAAATTCATTACTTGAAATATTTCATGACACGACAAAGAAATCTAAAAGTAAACAACATGTGTATAGGCAGTTAGTACAGTAAGTCCGAAACTTTCTGAATACATTCATGTGCTCTTTGTAAAAAATCAGTCCATTATTTGTAAGAGTGACGGACTGAACCGTGTTTCTTCATGAGTGACTATAAATTTGGTTGTCTCAGCCTTTACCGTGTAGCATTTTGTATTCCTTATGTGACAAATGAAACTGTGGTCATTTTCAATATTCTGTTGGATGTCTAGTTATTCTTTCACCAAATTAACCAGAGACTTAAAAGGAAATCACAAGGAATTCTTCCAGGAAGCAGTGTCCTTTTATCATACAAATGAGCGAAGTGAGAGACAGACTTCCTCCAGTCAGTTAAATCAATGACACTGTTTTGGTGCATAAAGAGTTAAAACATAATTCTCCAATCCAATAATGTTAGGTATATGAGTTGAAAACATCATTCTCGGTTGAGTTCTTATTTCAAATGTTCATTTCATACCCCCAGTGTTACAAAAATCTATACTGTACACCGTTAGAAAGTTTTTAATGGGGAATTGTCTCTCTTTTCAGATACTACACTTCTAGCTAAATCTAGAGCACATATATCTGTGCATACTATGCAAAACTATGTACCCTATACATCTCTACAGTTTCTTTTATCATATAAAAAAAACTGATTTGAATTGTGGGAATTTTAAAAAGTCTTCCACAGCTAAAATGATGAGCGGTAGCATTTACTTCAATCAGCCTCCATGCCAAGGCATCTTACCTCATCATGCAACATTCGACCCGACTGCATTCAGCAGCCGAAAAAGAGAGTCATTGTCTGCCTCCGCTATCTAAGTAACACTCTTCAACTACCCTTCAAGCATGTTTCGATCTGCGTTGATATAATAGTTATCTGACTCAGGTTCCACCTCATATGATGCAAGCAGCCTTCTCTGCATGAATAACACAACATGCGTAAATATAGATGTTTATCATCTTTTCTTCTCTCCTTGAACATCCAATTTGATGTCAACATCAGTCATTCAAGTTTCTATAAAGAAGAATATTCCAGTCAATTTTTTGAAAGTTTTGGAAAGATGAGGAACATATAGGGATCATTTCAAGCTAAGAATCCCTAAAATAGGTATTTGAAAACATAATCAAAATTTGACGTTGTCTTAAAAGAAGGGCGAGGCCCAAGTAAGAAAAAACGGTGCATTGATAATTACATATCGTTGTCACAATACTTACATGGTCCTCAAAATCTGGGCTTACTAAATTGATAGACAGGTTTCTCATCAACAATAGCACCTGAAAAGGAAATTACAAATAAATAGCCGTGAAGAATAATCGGAAAGAATCATTTTTAAAAAGAAAGCACGTTCACAAGTACTTACTGTCTCAACATCTATAGGATCCATTCGTTTCAGTTTCTGCAGATGTCCAGTTACATTTGGATCAAATACACTGCCAATGAAGCTGTATACTTGACCAAAATCTGGAAGAACTGCATTAAAAACAGGAAGATGAAACATTATAAATATAGAGAAGAAAACTGCCAATGTGATTTAATGTGTACAACATTAAATGTGGTCTAATAATTGCAGACGAGAACATAAAAAATTAGAAATAAAATCATTAAACCCTTACTTCTCAATGGATGGATATTATTCCCTTGACCATTAGATTCACCAACCAACTGTCCTCTGGGACTTTCATTGTTACTGCAACAATTATTCACTTTGTGGCCTAAAACACACGATATGATAAACTCGATAAATGATTATTACCTTCAGAAAAATATTTAATTAACATCTATTTCCAATGATAATGTATTCAAAGTTGAAGTATGGAAAGTTCAGCGTTTAGTACCATGCAATAAATTGGTGCTTTTCTGCAGAGAATTGTTTGACCAGGAAGACGCTGCAGCTTTAATAATAGGAGTTTTAAGCATTGCTGAAGAATCACGCTTCATTATGTAACCTGGTTCAATCAAAGCCGATGATGATTGTAAGGATCCTCCTGATACTTGTGAGAGCACTGGAACTGCCAGATATCACTAAAAGTTATTAGATACAATCATATTAAATAATGAAATGGAAAATATAGTGAATATTCAAACCATTTTTTGAAGCTTTCTGAGGGTATGGATGAGCAGCTTTTCTTTTTGGTCTGGGTGGAGGAAGATGTTCACTTGTCCCATTCTTCTGAACTTTTAGAAAGTATTTCTGAGCATGGCTTCTTATCTGCAAAATCAGTAGTAATTTTTCAGCCCTTCTCATAGGTATTTGAGGTGTCCATTTAACATTGGAACTTTTGAAAAAAATAGTAGGAATCTCAAAATAAATAAAACCTCCATATATCCTATTTTCTTTAAATCCATTTAAGCTACAAACACTCAACCAATGGATATTTGGCTTCTCTTTCCGTTAACAACACAAAAGATTTTCTTCTTTTCAAGTTAGCCAACCGGTGGTATCCCAGAAGAAAAATTGCATGTTTCTAGTTAAGACAATAAAGCCATTCCCAAACCTATATCTATCAAATTAAACTTTTGGGGTTGTTGGTTCCTTGACATGACATAAATGTTCGTATGACTAAGTGTCCTCAAATTTTAATCCATGACATCTCCATTCTGCTCTATTCAATCCTGGACATTTATGACTAACCCAAACAGCTAGTACAAATTTCCTGACAAAGGTTGCATTTGAAATTACCTGGATAACTGTCTTTGATCCAACAAATGCTTCAATTTTTTTCCAGTCACGGTCAAATCTGCATCCAGAACCAATGAAACAAAATGAAATGAGGTATTATCAGAATTTACAATTTAAACAACTTGGTACTTTTCAGCTGTACTTGGTTGGAGAGAAACAACAGTATTTTCAAAGTTGTCACGTTGTGTTTAAATTTGTTGTTGAATTGTGTTTGTGGCTTCTCTTAGGTGCCTTTTCTATGGTTATTTAAAGGAAAATTTAATATTGAAAGAGCTCTGTTGCATTTTCACAGCTACCGCTCACTGTTTTCTTCTCATTCTTTTCTAGTCAGGAGAACTTCTTAACGTCCCCAAGCATTAATTTCTATCTTTTCTTTTTTATTATGTAAATTTATGTAGAAATGTCTAGAAAATCATTACATTCTTTTCTTTTCTATTAACAAATTAATAATTTTCTGAAGAAGGATTTACAGTAAGTTGAGCTATGATCATTCTGCATTACATCATGGATAAATCATATATTTACCACACTATTGCTATTATTCAGAGGAATTCATATTTTAGCTAAACTAAGAAGTTATCCATGTAGTGTACAAGATCCTTGCCAATCAACGTATCAAAATTCATCTCCTCCAAAGTGGCTCATGTATAAGTATAAAATGATGCTCTGATACTTGAAAGAATCTAAGTTTCTAATAAAAACATTTCAAAAAGAATAATAAACCTGCCTAATTTCCTTCTGATTCTCTCTCTTTCAACGAGTCTCGAGCAATGCAATACAGAACAGTCAAAACCAGCCATCGAATCAGTAGAATCCAATGTGTCACGTGACTCAACATATTGAAAATGGTTCTAAGCCAGAGTAATTTTCAAATAACAATAACAGTAATAGAAACCATACCCTGTCCCTAACACTAAACCCGTAAAAAATAGGAAATACCTAATCATAAGCACATGCCCCTGAAATAATTCGAAACCTCTTATATGATATACCACTAAAATCCATGTCTCAATTGAGCTTCAAAATCCAAACACTACATTCTAAAACAAAACCAATTAAAAAAAAAGTGAAATAGACATACAGCTGAAGAGCTTCGAGGAACTTGTCGTGCTCGGGTTCGGTCCAACTCTCCCTAGACTTGGTGATAGTGTAAGGTTTGCGAGTCTTCTTAGCAGGGTCCTCAAGGGAATCGGCACCGGTAGCGGCGGCAAAAGGGAGTATTCCGGGGAGCGACATGGCAGAAGGGTCCATGTGGAAAGCCTCTGAAGGGTTGGAGTTTCTAGATACCATGTTCCTCCTCTTAGTTGTAAGTTTCAAGCTTTTAAGGTTTTTGTATCTTGTACAAACAGATAGATGCTGCTGTTAGTTAGAGCAGAACAGAACCACATAGTACTTATAAGAGATACTTTTCCATTGCACTCTGTTTTTCTTTCTCTTCCTACTTCTCAACCGCCAATCCTATCGTGCCACCTCACTACCTATTTTAATTAAGCTTCTTTTATTTTATTTAACGCACTATATTATGTTATGTTATTAAAATTTAGTTTTATCTTTAATTACTCTTAGATTCTTTTTCAAATCCAATTACTCTCTCCAACAAAAGGTCGAAAATGACAGATTTTGAAAAAACAAAATTGACTGTAGTTACATCATAGTCTATTTTTCTATAATACTATTAATAATTAATAAATACATCAACTTTATCTTCATTATATTTTTTTTCTAATTAAATAACTTAACCTGCGCTTAGTTTTGACCTTTTTCTTTTTCTCTTTTACTTGGTTTATTTCTTTTTTTTTTTTTCAAGAGAGTAGAGACTAAAGCCTATGTATAAAATATGGATAGTTGTAAAGTGTGGAATCATTTAATTTTTATGAGCATGCGTCACTTGTACACTTGTTCTTGTCATGGGACTTAGTTTCTTAAGTGAAGTTTAATAATATGGTTGCCCAAATGTAAGTCTAATTAGAGACAAATTATAGTTTGATAGTTTATGATAGAATTGAAGACAGTGACAGTGTTTTTTAGAGCAAAATATCTCCAAATTGTGAAGTTGAGTTGGCATGATTTATTTACGAGAGACATGCCACGTATGATTTTACCATTCATAGAGATACACTAATAATGTTGTGTTTGATTTTGAATAATACAAAACAGATGATTATGTGATTTTGAATTTTGTTCTTGACAAGACATTGATTAATGTTATCATTACAAGTACTCGCACTTATCTATTCATTTCCAAAATCATGTCTTTTCCATATTCATGAATTCACGCTAGCCTAACTGCACGTGATTAGGAACAAAGCCAAAAATATCATTTTAAATTTAATTCATTAAAATAAACAACTTTTTTTTCTTAAAATATTTACAAATTAAATATTAATATTTTAAAATGATTTCTTGTCATGTGTCTTCTAAAGTTAAAAACTCGAACCATATTAGTTATTAATGTTGAAAAAAACGGCAATTAAGTGGTTTGTGACGTGTCGAGGAAAGACGGGTTAAGGGCAAAAGGCCCATGACCCACAAGGCCTACTTGGTTGTAAGGTAGTGAGTGACACAGAAAGCTAGGCCACATAATATCACAGGAGATATTTTCTGATGGGCCCGATCAATTTATCATGGGCCCATATCCATCTGATTTTCTGAGGTCTTTGCTTTTACCTTTTGTTTCTTTCACCCTTGAATAGCTAAGTCTGCTCCTTTGTCTCTCTTTCTATGTTTGTTGCACTTTCCCTTATATGTAGAGAATAAAAAACATTTGAATGATCCAACATATATATTCCATGAAAATTATATTTTTTAAATTTTCTTCTCATAAAATCTTATCCATTTCTAAAGTTGTTAGGTGGTAACTTTATTCTTTTATTAGTATCATCGCATCATTTTGGAGGATAAAGCATCAGAGTTTGGTGTGCGCATTTAATGTGTTGGACTTTCTTTATTAGTTTACAAGTAGTGTTAATTCTATGTTTACCAGGTGACTCATAAATATATTTTATTTCATCAATCTTATTATTTTATATAATATTAAATATGTTTTTAGTTTTTAAATTTATATATAAAAATAAAATTCATTAATTTTTTAAATATATACACAGATTAGTTTTCAAATTTTAAAAATAGGTAAATATAATATTTTTCATGTGTTAAACAATAATGATACATATCCATTTGTATTTTGTTTCTAACATGTCCTTTTACATTGATATTTTATGCACGAGACTATGTATTGTGAATATCTAATAGTGAGGTACATTATTAGACTATTAGAAAATAAATTTAGGATTAAATATTTTTTACAAAATCAACTTAAGATAATAATTATTGGTAAACTGATATAAAATTATGAAAAAAAATTATTGTTGAATGCAGCATGCCATGTGGGGGATGAAGCAAAAGGAGAAAACGTGAAGCTCTGAATATTTTAAGATGTAGCCAACCTTTCTTCTTCCACGAAGCTACCATGTCTGTGTATTGTTGATGTAACCATTTCCAAATTTCTAATCTATCTACTTTTTCCTTTTTAAGTTATTTTTCTGCTTTTCTTACAAATTTATTTATTTATAAATAATTGTTATTTTTCACCTATACTACGAAAAATTGAATATTAATCTTCAATTTTTCCACCATGTCGCAACAACTATCAATAAAAAATTGTAATTTTAATTAATTTTATATAATCATGCTTCATTTGGAAGATAATAATAATAATAATAATAATAATAATAATAATAATAATAATAATAATAATAATAGCTACTACTGTAGTATGTTGAGAAATTTAATTCTATTGTTTTATTTTCATGTTAATATATTATTTGCAATTGATAATTATCTATATTACAAAGTTGGTCACTTTATTTTCAAAAGAAAAAGAATTTACACATAATTTATAATATATTTATGTCATTTTTCTCCCGTTTGTTCTTTTAACATTACTTTTTGTTATTTTTATTAATCATTGACTGTGGAGTTAGCTTTTATTTCTTTTATTATTCATCAGTTGATTATGAACCTGGTTTGGCATGGTACTCTTTCTGATTTTTTTTTTTATAATAATACTACTATTTAAACTGTATTTACTTTTACTTTTATATTCAAACATTATTTTCTTGTTTTTTTTTATGAAGTTATATCGTTGGTATATTATTTTTGCTACTATTATAATGTTAATTTTATTGTTATAATTCATGATCATTTCTTACAATTGATTTAGTATTTAATTTTATTATGATATAATTATCTAATACAGGTTTGTAAAATATAACTATTTAGAACAAAAATATATAGGATATCATATTTTTCTATTTATTATCTCTTTAAATTTGTATTTTTTTTCCTTGTGAAATACTATTAGTGTAGCAAACTAGATTGTTACATGAAAAGGTGACTTGGCAATTCAGTCCATCCATAAAATAACTAATATTACAAGATTTATCATACTTTATCTGAATTATTTCATATTATAGATCATCAATATATTTAAGCACAAATCAATATATGATAGAGAACAACGGACAATTAATGCAAGACTAATATAAAGCATAACTTACAGAGACCTTTAAGTTTTAAGTTTGTATATCTGAAGATGTTTGTGATTATGCTAATGATTTCAATTCCTCATTTGATATTTTAATCTACACGATGCAGATAATTTATATAGTAAGAGTGTCTGCTTTAAGTAATAAGTTACGTACATATTCCTCCCATATATTTGATCTCAAAATATCATACATCATTTAAATATGAATATTTTGTGTGTAACATTAATATATTCATGCTCAGAACATATGCAATTATTTCTAATAAATTTGGAATCATGTAATTCAATTAAGCATGAGAGTAAAATCATTTTAATTTTGTATAACACAATAAAATTTATTAAGCGAATTTAATTTGTAATTCCTCTTAATTTTAATCCACTCGATGCACAAAAATTTGCCAAGTATGATCAAATTTAAAAACGAGTCAGTCGGACTCTTTGAATGAAATCTGTTGAGTGAATATTATACGTCAAATAAAATTTCATCTACTAAAACATTTTCAATAAGGTTTAATTGCTTCTTTTGTCCACAGTTTGGTTAAAGTGTGTCAAATTCGTCCCCTTTTTAAAAAAATGTCAATTTTATCCCTATATAAAAAAAATTTGTGTCAATCAAATCATCTCCGTTAAATACAAACTAATGGTGTTAAAAACTTAAAGTGAATTTTGAATAATAATCACTTCATGGATCCGCAGTGGATAAAGTGAGTTTTAAAAGTAATGAGTTTTAACGGAGATGACTTGATTGACACAATTTTTTTCTATATAGGGACGAAATTGACATTTTTCTAAAAGGGGGACGAATTTGACACACTCCAACCAAACTGGGGACAAAAGAAGCAATTAAACCTTTCAATAACTATTATGCATCATTCTCCCCAAGCCAAATTCACTTTCAAATAAGTCAAATATCTCATGGTGTTAAGTCTAAAATGTATCAAACAATTCATCTAAAACACTCTTTACATATGATAATTAAAATTTCTCAATTTGCACATATCCAAGTTTATTAATGTAAAATAGCATACATTTTAATCCGACCAGTTCTTCAAATGTATTTAATTAATTTCAAACCTTCTACCAAGTATCAAGTGGTCTATTCAATTTTTTTTGTCAGCAAAACATCCAATTACTTGTAGACTTTATGTATTCAATTTCTACAAATAAAAATGTTATATAGTGATAACATGGCTTACCAAACTTAATTCAAATCCCACCAAATTTATTGAAAAAAATGTCTGTTATTTGAATGGAAACTTTGTAGAAGACTGTTTCTTCTTTCGTCACATCAAATTTCTTCTTGCACCCTCATCAAATATATGAATTTTTGAATTTTACTTTCTAAAACACACTAGACTAATTTTGAAAATATCTTCCCAAACACACTCATTAATAATACTACGGATTTCCTTTTCCTCAAATATATATTTCAAACTCCGGAAACAATCTATGTTTTTATGATAAGGCATAAGAAGAAATTTGATACGGGTGCAGAAAGAAACAGTCTCAAATATATAATATTCACATTAAACCCAACTAATCTAGTATAAGTTGAGAAAATAAATATATAATGATATAACATAATGCCCAATTCCAATTTTAAGTAGGTTAAATTCAACTTAATCTATAACCTTCATAAATTTGATGAGTTGAAGATATTCTTAGACCCTTATGAGTGAATTATATTTAATCAAAAGTGTACATAAGTACTAAATACAAAATTTCAATATCATTTCAAGAGAGATTTTATAAAATTGATTTTTTGTTTATTAATTTACATACATGTCTAAAAACCAATACTAATTGAATTATAAATACTAATCATAAATCACTTTTATAAATATTAAATATTATTAAAAATTACAATGTTAGCTTCGAGGCATAGAAATGTTAAAACATAATTTTATAGTTATATATATAAGCTTATCAACAATTTGAATTTTATTCTAATTGATACTTAAAATGTATCTATATTTTTATAAATAGTTTTTTTTTTTAGTAAATTTGAGTCAAATCATTTACACAAAATATCAGTAATTTAAATTTTCTTTTGCATTCTGTAATTCAGTTTTATATAGTAAAATATAAAGATATATAGTTTATATTATAAATAAAAATAACAAAAAATTTAAACATGTAAAAATATTTTTTTAATGGAGTATAATTTTTAATTTTTTACGAGGTTCTTTTACCCTGATTTAATTTGTTGACTATATGATGATACTATCTTTGTAAAATTAATTTTATAATTTTGAAGGATTTAAAATTTACATATCCTAAATTAATAGAAATATCAATAATAAATTTCGAAATTGTATTTAAAAGATAGAATTTATCTTAATTTAAGATAATGATATTTTAACAACATTTAATATCATTTATTGTCATTAAAATTATTTTATAATCAATAATAATAATAATAATAATAATAATAATAATAATAATAATAAAGAATATAAAGAATAAATGAGGATGTCGTTAAAAAAATATTTACGAAATATCATTATCCTTAAAATTAACTATGAAGAGGATAAGAAGGTGGTTGGAAACGTTATCGTCATCATTCACTCCAAGACCAGTCAGTCGTACACAAGTAACGTTCGAGGATCCAAACACGAAGTAACATGATGCCTTCTCACCACCATAAACCATCTCTTCATCTTTCACATTCTTTCATTTTCACCCACTCTCCCTCCAACTTCACTAACTATCAAGGTCACTCTTCCAATTTCACCTCATAATTCTTCTTCATATTTCACTCTGTGATCTCTTTTTATTGTTTATGCTATAAATGAACTTCAAAACTAAATGCTTGATTTTGCTGTAACAGAAACTTGTGTTGAAGGTGGATGTACATGAAGACAAAATCAAGCAAAAAGCTATGAAGGCTGTCTCTGGAATTTCAGGTATTCAATTAAATTTCAAATTCTCTTTAGCTTCTCTGCTTTCAATGCTCAAACAAACTGAGGGTCAATTACTAAAATCGTATTTGAAATACTGTTGCAGGTCCATGAACATGAAAGACAAGAAATTAACCTTAACGGGGGACATTGATCCAGTACAAGTATTTGCCAAGCTAAGGAAGTTCTGTCACACTGAAATAGTTTCTGTTGGAGCAGCAAAAGAGGAAAAGAAGGAAGAACCTAAAAAGGATGATAAAATGAAGGAAGATGAAAAGAAAGATTCCACACTAAAGTTCTATCAAACTTATGGCTACTATTATCAGATTAAACCACAATACAATCCATATTACACTGCCATAAGTGTACAAGAGGATCCCAATGCTTGTGTCATTGTCTAATTTTGTTGTTACCATGGACTCAAAAAATTAATACAAAACAAACAAAAGTATTGTATTTCTCATTTCCGTGTACATATTAAACATGAACTAGACATTAATAATGATTTAATGATGATCAATAACAAATAACATGATAAACTCAATTAATATTAAATTTCACTTTGAATGAGTTTAATGATATTTTAAAAAAGAAACTTTAAATCTAATCACTTGTAACATGAGTTTTATGTCCACTTATCCATTATAAATTCTCTTATACATATTTCATACGACATTTTCAACACAAATTTAATTTATTTACATGCAAAATTACACAACTGAATTAGTATCTATTAAGTAAATTTATTTCAATGATAATTTAAATTGATAAACTATTATTTACTCAATTAATTTAAATTTATTGAGCGAACTTGTTTAATCAAAATTTATTCTTTTAATAAAAAGTCCTCTAAAAACTTTCTGATTCCACAATTCTACAATAGGATACTAATATTTCAATATCTATTTTTATTTACATAATAAATATTTAAGAATAGGTAGGATTGTTAATTAGCATAAGAAAATAAATTCGGTTAATATTTAAAAGGGCAAATTAACAACGGAAATAGACAATTAAGAACAAGGGAAAACTGAAAATTAAAAATATTAAATATCTGTTTTCTATCTCTGATTGACCGATTTTCAAAATTTATTCTGACATTTTGAAATAGTTTATATCGACGCAAAGATTGAATTATAATATTTTCTACATGATGACGGTCAAAGGTATTACTTGTGAACAGTTGACGCGGATACGTGCAACGTAAGCCGTCTCCATTATTTTGATAGCTCCACTCATTTTCTCGCCTACGGATCCTTACGCGAACCAACGTCACACTTTCTTCCAAGCTTTCCTCGCCTTTTCTTCTTCGATACTTTTCTCCTACATAATTATCTCTACCCAACATTTCTAAATAAACAATTATAAGCCAATTTTTATCAAATTTAAAATATGCATAATTATGAATAAAGTTAAATAAATAACTAACAAATTTAAAGAAGAAACCATTATTCCTCAAAATTAAACACTCTTCTGGAATTTAAAGACTAGAACAGATGTGTTCTTTCAATATATATTTTTAAGTTATTAATTCTTTTTTCTAAAAGAATATAATATATGATATGACCCTCCGAATTAACCTTAGACTGAAAAAAAGTCATGTCATAAATATAATCACGAATTACTTTTAAAATCAAATGGTGAAGATAAATAGGTTAAACAGTCATAATTAATAGATTGAACGATATAAAACACAAATATTTTAAGATAAAATATAATTATTATTATAATCACATTGTTATTAATTTGAAATCTATTCTGAAATTTATAAATACTAAATAAAGTTACTACATAGTTTGATTTTTAAAATAAAATTAAACAGTATAAGCGAGCTAGTAGTGGGGAAAACAGTAGTTTTAAGTTGGAGAAAGGAAAAGCAAAACCATTTGAGTGGCCTTGACTTGGTCGTGCTTCTCTCACCACTCACAATCTTCCACTATATAAATAAATGCTCCTCAAGCCTATCTTCATTCATATCACAACTTCCTTTTCAAATTGAAAAATCAACTCTTCCTCATTCACATATTTTTTCAACTCCGTTTTCTCTTTCGCGTTTTTCATCTCAGCTCTCACAAACTTCAACAACTATGAAGGTTAGTGTTCCAATTTCAGCTCATAATTCTTCTTTGATATTCACAGTTCGATTCTCGTAATTCAGTCTGTGTTCTGTTTTCATCTTTTTATGGTTTATGAACAGTCCTAACAAGTGTTTGATTTGCTGTAACAGAAAGTTGTGTTGAAGGTGGATGTACATGAAGACAAAATCAAGCAAAAGGCTATGAAGGCTGTCTCTGGCATTTCAGGTATTTGATTCAATTTATTCAACTTTTGAAATTCCTGGTTTCTCTTTAGCTTCTCTGTTTTCAGTGCTGAAAAACTTGAGAAAATCAAAATGAAAAGATAAAGGGGAAAACAATATAAGATAGTATTGTAACTTGTTTTGTTTCACTCAACTACTGAAACTGGTTTTTATTTGAAATAAACTCCTAAGAATATAGCATGAATGACTGAATTACTAAAATTGTATTTGAAATACTGTTGCAGGTGTGGAGTCAGTTTCAGTGGACATGAAAGAGAAGAAATTGACCTTGATTGGGGACATTGATCCAGTACAAGTAGTTGCGAAGCTAAGGAAGTTCTGTCACGCTGACATAGTTTCTGTTGGACCTGCAAAAGAGGAAAAGAAAGAAGAACCTAAAAAGGATGATAATAAAAAGAAGGAAGAAGAAAAGAAAGATTCTACAAAAGAAACTGTTATAGATCCGCTCAAATTCTATCAAACGTATGGATATTATTATCAGATGAAACCACAATACAATCCGTATTACAGCGCCATAAGTGTGGAAGAGGATCCTAATGGCTGTGTCATTGTCTAATTTTGTTACTACCGAGTTGCATACAAAAGAAAAATCCTGTATTTCTCTTTTCCCCGTTTCTTGTAATGATTTAAACTGGGGGATAGCTGCTCAAGCCACTGAGGTATCATGGTGTAAAGGATTGGAGTTTTTTTTTTTTTTTTTTTTTTTTTTAGTTTCACGTAAAACTTATGCATAATCTTGATATTTTATTTGTATGTAAGAACTGTGGAAAATTCAGCAATTGAGTAAATTTGAGTGTATTTTTAATTATGTATACTTGTGTTTCTTTCGATATCATCTGCCTTAATGTTTTTCTTTTTAGGCCATTAAAGACAGCGTGCTTTTACATTCAATTTGTACTTGAATATAATTTTAAATATGAGTAATATTACGACAAAAATAAAGAAATATTAATTAAATATGCATATATTTAAAATTCAACTAAAATGATTTCAAACAATTTAAAATATTTTATTTCTAATATTAACCTTACCTATGTCTTCAAAAATTGTAAATATTTTCATATTTTAGAGTATTACTTTTACATTTTAAGGATAATTTAAGAAAACAAAGACATAAAGATCTACAAACGTGGACACATATAACAGACACACAGTGATAGATACTCAAACAAACCGACAGACAGGCATATACAACAATACACACACTCTTAAAATAAATAATTATTTTAATTATTCTTAAATGATAATTTGAAATAATTTATAATATTGAATCGTACGCTCTAAATTAATTTAATTCATATAATTATGAAGTTATAAAAAATAAATATAACATTCTACTTCAATTTTAAAATCCAAATTTTTATTATGAACCATGAACATAAACAATCTACTCAATGGAGATATTCCTATATTACATATAATTGAAAACCATAACATTAAATTAAATAATAGAATAAAGATATAAAACATCGACCTCAATTATTTACATAAGCTGCCAATAAGGGAATCTTTCAATTTGATTGAAAAAAACCTTCACCACAAAAAAAAAAAAGAGTGTAAGGAAATGGAAGGGAAGGATCCTTGTAAAGCTTAACCACATGTCTTATAATTTGAGTTTTGTTGCACCACAACAATAATAAAGAAGATGAATTGAACAATGGAAAATGATTTTTTTTTTATGTTAAGTGGTCCAGATGTCTTTTAAGGAGTGGGTTCGAGAGAATAAAATTAGAAAAGAAAATGAAGGAAAAAAAAGAAAAAAAATCAGATTGTTTGGATTAAAAAAAGGAAGTGAAATATGAAAGAAAAGTTTGTAATAAATAAAGTTGATTATATATTAATATATTTTTTAAATAATTTAGCATAAAAAATAAAATAACAAAATTACATCTCAAAGTTGGAATCAAATTTAAATTAAAATATAAATTATTTCCCAATTTTAACAAATAAAATGGTATATCTCGTAATAAAAATATATGAACATAAATTATCAAAATTAAATAAATAAATTTTTTATGTTTTATTATATTACAAAAGTAAAATATATTTATAAATATTTAATTACCATATCTTACAGTTTAATTTAAAAATATATAGTAAAATTAGTTTAAAACTTTTACAAGGAAATAAAAAATATCATTTTCTATATTTTAATATTTTTTAACTTACGGTTTACATGAATTTGTGTGATGTTTTAACATTCAAATATTTATATAATATTCAGTGGTATGAATGCAGGGAATTTGGTCTTTTGAAAGATATAAAAAAAATGAAGATAACTTAATTAATAAATTTAATACCAAATTATTAAAAAATAATTAAATTTAAAGATAAAAAATAATTTTTCGTTACATTAACTAAATTAGACATTATTTATATACAAACTAAAAATTATTTATATTTAAAAAGGGTTTTATTATTAATAAAAAAAATATATGATTAGGAATCTAAATTCGTCTCTTGTATTAGTTTTTAAAATTTTATTTACTTACTTTTATTAATTATAAATAAGTCTTTAATTTAGTAATTCAAAAATTAAATTAATTTAAAATTAATAATAATAAAGAGTTAAAATTTTGATAATTAATATTAAAAACTAATTAAATTATAATTTATAAAGAAATTATTAGTGATAAGAATTATTTTAAATACTAATGATTTTTAATTTATAGAAGATATTAAACTTAATTAGTATAATGAGTAATTATTTTGGTCTATAAGTTTATCTGTTATTTAATAATTTTTTTTATATTGATATTCACGTGTTTAACTTTTAATGTATTATCTTAATAGTTTTGATATATTTTTTCATCACCTTTAATATTGTGTTGTGAAAGGCATTAACTATCAATCCATCCGTAATTATTCCCTAAGTTTATAATAAGTTTTATTTGTGTTTAATTAGAATTGGACACAGTCTACAACATATTGACTAAACAATTAACATTTATTGAACTAATCCTTAATATATATATTTTTTTTCGTGATTAAAAGTTATGGAGCAAATTTTTATTGATGATGTTTTGGGTGTACAGTAAATGATTGTCCACAAAATATTCTTCTACACTTTTTTTCAAGTCAATTTAGATAATTCTAAATGTTTTTACTTCAGATCTTTTTTCTAATATAGTTTAAATCGAAGTGTATTGTCTAAGACACTCTTATTAGTAATTGATATGATCCGATTATGACACTTTTAAATTTGTAATAAATGTAATTATTATTTTTTTTATCTTTGACTTCATTTATAGGTTTTAAAATGAGCATGAGATTAATGCATGAAACCCTAATTATGGTCAGATCATAACCCATTACTTAGAAATAGGGTTGGGCAAAAATAATTGATTTGTACTTAATTGTACTATATTATATTAAAAAAAACTGAACCACTTTATGGTTCAGTTTTCTGAACTTGTAAGAGTTACAGTTCAGTTAACTGTGAGAGCTGTATCTACTCTTACATCTTCTCTAGTTTCAGTTCAACTATCTCGTCTTGTCAAGAAAACTTTATTTAATAATAAAATATTAATAAAAAAAACTGTTCACATAAAAAAAATAATAATAATTAATTTTTTAAGACAATTTTTTTATCACAAAATTTATATTTTTTTATCAATAAAAATAAAAAATGTAATTTATATTTTTATATTTT
>NC_028358.1:40288610-40332981 GCF_000741045.1 Vigna radiata var. radiata | reverse complement strand
TATTAATAAAATAAAATAAATAAATAAAAAATAAAATAATTTTTAATAATAAAAAAAAATAAAGTAAAAAATAATAATATTAAATATTTAAAAATCAATTTATTAGACACTTATGAATAAAATAAAATAAATATTAAAATAAATTTCAATATGTATTGTTATACTATTTAGTTTAAAAATTAGTACAATTCAATTTAAAATTAGTATAGTTAGTAGTTCATTCAGTTTATATTGTAGTTTAGTTAAAATTAGTGTAGTTTACAATTTAGTTAATAGTTCAGTTAGTGCAATTTACAATTTACTTAATAGTTCAGTTCAGTTAGTACAGTTTACAGTTCACTTAATAGTTCAGTTAGTGTAGTTTACAATTCAGTTAATAGTTCAGTTCAGTTCATACTGTAATTTAGTACAGTTCAGTTCAATTTGATAAAACCAAAAACAGTTCAGTTTGTTTGAACTGTTTTACAGTTCAATTTGTCTGAACTGTTTTACAGTTCAGTTTTTAGCATTGCAGTACAATTCAGTTCGATTTGCTCATCCCTACCTAGTAAGTAATACATTAATCCTGCTTTGAAGTGGTGTTTAGAGATGTCTATTGTTGGGAGATGTCCATTCACTCTTCGTTCATATCTAATTAAATGGTCAACATATTGTTTATCTGAATTGCGTGACGTGTAATGAATTTCAACTTGTTTAATCGATTGTTCCTTTCCAGTGACCTTTTCTCATCAATCCTATTTATATGATTGTATAACCATATAATAAAAATGACAATATGGATTTATCGGTCATAATTCGGTCATTTGATTTGTATTCATTGACCAAGTTCATTCAATCCAAAGTTCAAAACTTCTACCTCATTTTGATTTATAGGTTTCTTTATTCTTTAAATTCCACTTTTATCCCTTCATAATTTTAAAACAACTTGGATTAATGTACCAATATTTCAATATCTAAGTACTTTTCTATTTTTATTCAAATAATAAATATTTGAGATCAAGAAATCAAGTTAAATAACTATTTACAAAATAAATTAACATGAATAAGAAAAAAGAAATAATGTAGATAAACTTTTACAGTTGTTAATAATCACTGGAAGGTTTAATCAGTCATGTAAGCGGTCATGGTCAATGTATTATTAAGGGTGGATTTGCGTTGACTTGACTTGGCCATGTTTGTCTTCATCTACTACTATTTGTGCTGAAACTTATCTTCATCACAACTTCATTTTCAAATTGAAAAACGATCTTTTTCATAACTTTTCAATCCCTTTTCCTTTAGCATTTCCCTAACAACAATGAAGGTCAATGTTCCAATTTCAGTATATTCAAGATTCTTAATCTAGTGCAGTTAAAAAAACCACACGGTTATTTAAGTCTGTGTTTTGGTTGAAACGCTTATGGTGTAAATGAACTCTCAAAGTTAGGGTGTAGAGTCGTCCTAACAACTGTTTGATTTTTTGCCCTGACAGAAACTTGCGTTGAATACACCAAGACAAAGTCAAACAAACACTCAAATGCGATTGTGGTTGAGTTCACTATTATCAGCTTTTCTTTCTCCCTCTTATTTTGTTGTTAATCTATGTATATAAGAAATTTATTAAACAAATCTCGAGAGGAAATAAATAAATAAATAAATTTAATCATATTATATGTATGGTGAAAATTAATTCGTCTTTTTTTTTTCAGAGAGATCAATTTATGCAACTTATTCAAAGGGTTACATCAATCATAAACTTTATTTGGACGGATTGGAATATATAGAAAGAAAAATGCATTTAGAAGGAAAGAAAAATAATAAAATTATATGACCAAAGAAACGTGAAAGTAATATATATATATATATTCCTTGATGGTTGGTTGTACTATAAGTTGATTTAATGGAGAACAAACTTATATTCTATTACTTAAATAAGTCAATTTTAAGTTTTACGAGATATTAGCACATGTTTAATACATATGTTTATTTATTTATACATTATATCTAGTATTAAAATATTATATACTAAAAGGTTAATGAATTTTTTTAACAAAAATAAAAAATATATATAAATGAGATGAACAAACTCAGCTCACTTTTATTTTTTCCATAAAATCAATATTTCATTTAGGTTCATTTACACTTTTGTTAATAATAAAAAAATTAAATGTTATAAATCAAAACCTATTAAATATTACAAACTGTTAGGAGTCCCGTTCAATATTTAATAAATTCCAGTAATGTTTCGTAATTTTCAATTAAATTTATTCAATATAAAAATATAAATACGTTGAAAAGTGTTCATAACAATCATCACATAAACATATTCTTATAATAAAAGAAATAACTTTAATTTAAAATCAAAGTTTTTGGTCCATCGATTTTTCTATCACAAAAATTATTTTAAAATATTGTTATAAGAAATCATGTAACTTTTACAGAAACTAAAGCAAGCAAAATTATAAAAGATATTCATTGATCTAACTCATTCAATGCCAGTATAAGGCTGGAAAAGTTTTCACTATGGTCGACAAAAAGAAATGTCCTTTTTATACTTTATGTGAATTTAGAAAAATATTCAACTAATAGTGAATTAATATTTTACTCTATAATCCATATTTATTTACTGTGATTCAATTAAAAATGATCTAACTCATAACGAGGCATCGTAAATGGTGAATTATTACTGTTAATCATCGTATACGTAGTTGACTTTCTCTCTCTCTCTCTCTGTCCCATCTTTGTGTTGATTTTTTCTTTAAATATGTTGAATCAGCTTCTTCTAGTTACTTCACACCAAGACCCTTGTTTGGCTTTCCTCAACCTTCAAGGCTGCGTCAATGAATGTGAGAATTTGTTTCAGAATATTTATCATCATGTTCACTCTTTGAGATTCATACTTGGAGATCTCGTTTCATAATGTTTTCAATCTTACAACTTATTATAAGGGTTCAAAGTGACCAAGTCATACATAACACTTGTCTGTTATTCTTCACTCCATCGCAGAAAGTTGTGCTACAGGTGGAACTGCTGGATGACAAAACTAAGAAAAAAGCCATGAAGGCGGTCTCCAAAATTTCAGGTACCAATCTCTTTTGTAATTTCTTTACCTTTTATCAAAGGTTTAATTCCTTTTTTTATCCCAGCTTGGTTGAAATGGATCAAATTCGTCTTCCTTTTAGAAAAATGTCAATTTCGTTCTCGTATAGAAAAAATTGATGTCAATCAAGTCATCTCCGTTAAAAATTATTGCTTTCAAAACTCACTTTATCCACTGTAATATCAGGGATCGGACCTATGAAGTGATTATTATTCAAAACTTACTTTAAGTTTTTAACACCATTAGTTTGTATTTAACGGAGATGATTTGATTGACACAAATTTTTTCTATATGAGGACAAAATTGACATTTTTCTAAAAGACGACGAATTTAACACACTTCAATCTGGAAAAAAAAAACAATTAAACCTTTATTAAAAGCTGGAAGCGAACGTTTTATATAATAATTTCGAAGGTGATTATTATTATTATTGCAGGAGTTGAATCAGTGTCAATGGAGATGAAGGAGCAGAAATTAACCTTAATTGGAGACATGGACGCTGTGGTTGTTGTGGAGAAGCTGAGGAAGCTGTGTTACACCGAGATACTCTCTTATGGACCCGCCAAGGTAGAGAAAAAGGATAATAAAAAGGAGGCAGAGAAGAAGGAGCCGGCGGAGAAGAAGAATAAAGATCAAACTCAGAATATTGCTGATATTTTGAAGACCTACGAAACCTACCACAACCATTATCATTACACGAGTTACGTTGAAGAGAATCCTAATGCGTGTGTCATTTGCTAAGTTCATTTCAGAACATCATGCCAACTCGATAAAAATAAGCGTACAAAAGTACATGGTTGTTTGAAGTTGTAAGCATTTCAATATCAGCTTCCATTGTTGTTAGTAATTTCTTTTAGAGAAGAAGAGATCCAGTAATAATGGTGTAATTCATATTAGTTATTACGCCATAAACAATTTTATATTGTTTTATTGTTTATGTTAAAATTTGTTAGACAGAAGAAAAATAATAAAGTAATCGAATAATTCTAAATCTAAACTGATATCCTGTACATGAATAATTTATTAATATTCATAGTAAGAAAATTATTAAATAACAGTGAGGTGAAAAATAGTCGTCAAACTAATTTAGATGCTATTTTAAATTAAAAATTATTTATATATAAAATCATTTCTATTATAAATAAAAAATTATTATTAATTTATGAATAAGAATCAAAATTAATTTTAACATTAGTTACCAATATTTTAATTATTTACTAAATAGTTAAAACTTTGGTAATTAATATTATAGACCAACTTAAGTTTTGATTTATAAATCAATTATAAATTTTTATTAATGATAGAAACTATTTTATATGATTTTTATTTTATAAAACAGTGTTTAAATTAATCAGTAAAATAATTAATTATTTTTAGTTTTTAAATTAATTATTATTTACTGAATTTGTTTATAGTGATTTAAACTAAATAATTAAATGAAAGTAATTTTAATATTATAAAATAAAATAAAATAAATTATTTATACAATTGGGAAAATTTTAATAAATTTTGTTATAAATGAACATAAAAAATTCATAAATCGCATTGGAGTAAGACTCATATTTTAAAATAGGAAAATAAAAGATAAGTTTGTTATCAAAATAATATTATTGTAAAAATTTTACATTGTCAACTAATTCAAAATATACTCCACAGTGGTTTTAATGTAATTACAATTTTGATTAATAAGAAATACTAAACATCTTAACTATCATTATCCAATTACAAATATTATATATTATATATAACTTTTTTTATGTTTAAAAGAAAAAGTTTGAAAAACATTTTAACTATCATTTATGATTTTTATGTCATCCTATAATATATATCCTTTATTATTGAGTGACAAGAAAACACTTTTCGAAAATTAATATTTCATAAAAAAGAAAGTAATCATTTACCTCACAATTTTAATGTCCTGTAGAGGGACTTTAAATGAAAAATGTACCATGATAATTATGTAATTAAAAGTAACTCTAATGTTCTGGTTTTGTTTTTAAATAATAGTGAATTTTTCTCTTATTTATTTTATTGACACGTGGAAATGATAGAATTGTTTTTAGGATTTATAGTTTTCTTTTTCTAATTTGATTATTAAGTTTATGAAATATTGTTGTAGAACTTTATTTAAAGGAATTAAAATGATTATTATTGTGGTTATCCAAATGATCTGGACATGACAAACTATAATAGTTTTGAAGTTTTAATTGTTTTTACTTTTAGTGTTTTTTAAATTAAAGAATTAATCATGCTTAATAATATAAATAATAAGAAACATATAATATTGTTTTTTATTTTTTGGTGCTAAATTTTTTTAATATTTATACTAAGGAGAGTGGGAATAATTTTTTTAAGGATATGATAAGTTTCATTAGTTAATTAACTTCAGATAAATACTGATGATGATGCAGTTATGAGTTTTCCTAATTACATGTACTAATATTTTTAGAGAAAATTAAAATAAATAAGAGTAGTTTTCAATCTTTTTAAGAGTGCAAAAATTATGTTGAATTTATGAGGTAATTTATGCTTTGAAGATTTTGGTTAGAGAATGATTTTACTTCAATTTGTTATAATTTCTTGAATCAACTATTGATTTGTTATAATTTCTTGAATCAACTATTGATTTATTGAAGTTTTAGAAGATGATATAGTATTAATGCTTACAGTCTTATAAAGATATATAGTTTAAAGGATCTCATGTTTTTTTTGAAAAAAAATATTGAATTAATAATTAAGTTAACTAATTCGATTTTTATTTATAGGAAACTATTATAAATGATTTAATATTTTACCGATATGTATTTATTTTAATTTTTTTATCATGAGTTTTGATGTGTTTTTTATATTTTATATTTTTATTTTTTCATAAATTTTCATTTGATGTAAAATAATGGATAAACTTTGATATGTGAGTATGGAATTTTATTATGATGAGTTTATTTGGAAACTATCTAATATTTAGTCTAAAATTATTGATTTTAATTTTAATTAAGAATGTAAAAACACTGTTGTACAAGTTTACAGATATATCATACTTTTTTAGTTTTAAAAATAATTTGATACCTGAAATTTTAAAATATTAGCTGACAATTAAAAAAAAAATAGTTCCCAGAACATTTTTTTTTATTAAAATATAGATAATTAATTTTAGATTCTTTAGTCTTGTTTTTAGAGCTGTTTATATATTATGTTCTCTTCCATCTCATTTGGATTTCATTTTTTTTTTCTTTTTCTTACTTTATTTTTCTTTATCACATAAATTATTGAGTTATACCCATCACTTTTTTTTTTCGGACCTTCTTTCCTTTTTTTTTTCTTCACCTTCGCTTTTTTTTTTTTCTCGTTTATCTTCTTTCACTCAAATTCTCCTCAAATTGCAGATAAAATTCATCATTTTCTCGTAAATTTTAATCATATGACAGAGTATATTCAAAATGATTTGGATCTTCACTAACAGTTGTCTCTTTATGCTTTATCTATAAAAAAAGTTGACCAATTAAAAAAGTTTATTAATTAATCACAATCTTATCAATCATATTTCCTTAAAAACTTACCATTAACTTCTATATCGTTGAATAATCTAGGGGAAGTTCATCAATAGAATTATATGTACGCTTAAGAGTTGAGTTGGATTCATTATTATTATTATTATTATTATTATTATTATTATTATTATTATTATTATTATTATTATTATTATTATTATTATTATTAGTATTATTATTATTTTGTCCTGATTTATCTGAATTAATAGTGTTTACAACAAATAATATATTTTAGAATAAAAGATAACTAGGAAAAAAGGTGTTTTCTCCGAAGACTATTATGTTTGCATTTATATAAAAGAATCGTTATATTTTCCTAATTTATTTATCAAATGACTATCTTCTGAATTTAATTTCTGACTGTAACGAATATTTGATAGTTAATTAAGCTTCATGAAGAGTAGTTAGTGAGTGGAAGACGAACATGGTCTCCTTCATCTGAATATTCCACTTCCAATCGTTGAATTATTTTATCTCAAGTTTCTTTAAAATAAAATACAAAACACACTACTTTCATGATATGGAATCTTAACTCTCTTTCATGTAATGTTAAAGATCTCACATTAGAACATTTATTTATGTCTAAGTTGAATATATACCAAGACAAACCATCAATGATATCTTTTTTTGAATTTTTTTTTTACTTTCATAAATTAGATGATTAAACCATCTCTTAACTATGATACCTACATATAAAAAGTGAGATTTAATTTTGATTCAATCTTATATAAAATGAATTTATAATAAGATGATATTGTTACTTAATTATATATATGTATTCTGTAGCATAAAAATTCAAATGTAAAACTCAATTTAGAATGTAAACAATTTTGCATAACTAAATGCAAGTTGTATGACTTAATTAGTGAATACGGGCACCTTCATCAGTACGCAGTGATAAAAGAAAGATCACATGCATGTATATAAAGAATGAGTGTTTATTTAGTACATGTGAAAGCAAACTCAATAACGATGACAAAGAGATATATTAGTTTATTTGATGCATAAGCATTACACCTTTTTAAGCATATATATACATAGTTTTTAGATTGTTCATTCACCAGACGCCTCCATCAGTATCATCTTTGCTTACAACTTGTTGACTCTCCTTCAATAATTAATACAAGACAAGAGTCAGATTAATTGGATCTGTCTAGGTTAATGCCTGATTTGTTTAATTGCTCCAATTGAAAAGATTCTCATTAATGTTAATTAAGCTGGTATTATTAGATGTTGAAGGCCGCGTAATCTGGTTTGGATTTGCTTAATAAACTAATAGGGCTCCGAAGATATTAAATAAGAAAGATGGAGAAACAGCTAAGAGAAATGATAAATGATGTAACACTGGTCGAACAAAATAGAAGGAAGTGAATTAAAGAAAACAACACACAAATTAGGGATGATAAAAAAAATTCGCGTTCGTGAATATTCACGGATAAAATTCGCGACGGATACTTGATATTCGCGGATATTTACTATCCGAAACCCTAGAATAACGGGTATTAATATCTGCTTATAAACAGGTTCAGTGCGGATATTATATTATTTGTACCCGCGGATATATGCTATCCGCAAAAAATAAAATAAATAATTTATTATTATTATTTTTTTAATTAAAATTAACATTAATTTATATTTTACAAGGTTAAATTTAATTAAAAATTGTACTATATGAAGTATATCGATCAAAAATAGTTGTCATTTATTGACAATTAACATGTATTAATAGGTCAGATTGCGTTACTTTTTACAAAATATACGATATTGATTATTAGGTTTGATTGTCTAAAAATATATTGCACTAATTAATAGGTCAAATTGTCTTACTCTTTACAAAATAATATAAGTATTAATTATTCATCATTGGGTTTGATTGCCTAAGACTATACTGTACTATTGGTTAATCAATGGACTCGCCTGCCAGAGGCTCTATAAATGTTTAGGTACAATCTTCCTCTTCTATCCTAATAAAATTTAGACCTTTTTATATATTAAGTGTTGAGTGTCAGTGTCTTCTGCACATCAATAACCCATCTAAGTGGATGACATTCTCGGGAAAGATTGAAGATCAAAAGAGAACAAAGCAAAGAAGGACAATTGACCCTCAGACCAATTCAACCGAAACAAAAATTAAGTTTTAATTAATATTTAATTTAATTTATATTATATTTTATATAATTTTTTGTAATTCTATTTAAATTTTATTTTAATAATTTATAAAAATATATTTTTTAAAATATTTGCGGTATTCGCGGGTTTTAAAATATTCGCGAATATTTTTTAAGTGGGTATCCATACAGATAGCAGGTCGGGTAACATGTGTTTTTTTTTGGAGGGTCGGATTGTGGGTAGACACTATCTGTGTTCAACCCGACCCGTTGTCATTCCTAACACAAATGAGCAATGCATACTTCTTGACGAGAATTATGCAGGAGTTAAAGTTTCATATTGAATAAAAAAAGTCTGTACACCATTCAAAAATAAAGAATCATGAGTTATAAAATTGATGTTGTAACTTAAATCAAGTCCAAATTTTTATTTCTTGAAAGGCTTAATACCGCTTTTGGTCCCTAGTTTGGGAGGGTTTGTTCAATATGTTCCTACCTTTTTTTTTTCATAACAATTGATCCCACCTTTTGAAAAAATTGTTCAATTGAGTCCTTTTTGTTCATAGTGGTCCCATATTCAAGTTTAAATTGTTTATTATAGTCCTTATTGTATACGATGATGACATGATTTTTAACATAACATTATGTCAGGACTGTTAAAATAACATTTAGATAGGTGAATGCATGAAAGAACTTATTGACGTCGTAACCAACACCGTTAGAAAATTGACGTCGTAACAAAAAAGAAGTCAATTGAACAGTTTTTTCAAAAAGTGGGATCAATTCTTACTAGAAAAAAAGGTAGGACCATATTGAACAAAACCTCCCAAACTAGGAACCAAAAGCGTATTAAGCCTTCTTGAAAAATACAAAAGCATGTTATATTTTGTTCATTTTCATATGTTACATATTTTTTCCATGTCTTAATTTAATTAATGAATTTCTTTTTCAAATTGTTGACATTAAAACAAGTTAAAATCAAATTTAAATCATCTTAAAATCTAGTTTTATACTTTTTTGAGTAGTATGACAATGTGATAACACTATAAAAAACTTAAAAAGAATGGTTTATAAAACTAAATTGAGTTTGAAATGATAAAGAAAAATATTTTTTAAATTTTTATTAATTTTTATTTTGATCTAGGAAGGGTTGAGTTGCTCTTATTTATATTCATTTAAAACGAGAAATCAAGATTACATAATTTTTTTTAAAATTATTTGTTTAAAATTGTTAATTCTTTTAATTTTTAAAATTCGATATAATTTTTGAATTATTTAAAAATAGTATCATTCGAAATATTATTTTTATATTATTATTTTATTTTCCATTTTATTATATATTATTATTTTTATATTATTATTTTATTTTCCATTTTATTATATATTTTTATTTTTTTGTGTTAAAATTTAAAGGGTTAAATATGTTTTAGTCCTATATTTTGGGACGATTTTGGTTTTAGTTTCTTTTTCAAACTAAAATACAATTTAGTCCTTCAACTTTAGAAAACTATAGCTTTAGTCATTTTTACCAAATTTTTTAACTTTATTTGTTGTTTCAAACACGTTTCATTATAGCATTTGGATTGTTTACACTGTTTGACACATTTTTGCTTCAATGTTAACTGAGAAACGCGTTTGAAATAACAAATAAAGTTAAAAAAATTTGGTAAAAAGGACTAAAACCAGAGTTTTCTAAAGTTGAAGGACTAAATTATACCTTAGTTTGAAAGAGGGACTAAAACCAAAATCGCCCCAAAGTATAAGGACTAAAAACATATTTAACCCAAATTTAAAAATCTAATAAAATTTATTTCATTTTTTTGTCTTTTTTATCTATCGTTAACTCAAAATATATTTTTTTACTTTTTGAAAAAAATTTATTTACTCAGGCGAAATTGAATGTTGACAACGATATGTATTTATTTAGATTTTACTAAAGAATATAAATTTTTTACTTTTCATATTATCGTAATAAAATATACATAAAGATAAAGATATTAGTTTTCTTTGGATTTTAAATAAAAATAAAAAAAAATCAAATGAATATGATGATCAATAATAAAGAGAATGTCACGATCCTGATAACAGAAACAGTCTCGACGGTCATTCCCAAGCTTATCCAAAAAGGTAGAAAAAAAAGTCAGTAACCAATCCTACAGAGAAAGTCCTTATGTAAGATAACTTTTGTAAAAAAAAAAAAAAAATAGAAATTTTGAAATTCTTGTCTCATGAAAAGATAAATTAGACCAATCCTAAGGATAGATCTATATTCAAAGTATTCAACGACTATTACCAAATAAAAGGCCTCAATAAAAAAAAAAAAAACTTGATCATTTTGGAAATTTTGATTATCTTACAAACAGATTAGATAAGAGAAAATCTATATCTAAAGGATTTGATGACCATTACTAAGTAGAGTCTTGATCTAAAATCTTTATCTTTTGAAAAAAAAACTGAAAATCTTTAAAAGAAACTTATCATTTGTGAAAGATAAGTCCAAACTCTTATTATCAAGGGTCATTGAGTTCATAGTAGATTAAGTTGATTTTTGGGTCTTGTATAGTGGTCCAAGTAGTCTAGGATTTCTTTTTGACTTTGTATTTGAGTCTCAAGTTTTAGGCCTAGAGGAGATACACCCTAAGGAAACACATGGTTATAGGGTAAAAACCCTAGCTTGGAGAGCAGACCTTATAGAAGCTCGTGGGCCCTTGACTAGAGTGGTCTCCAAGTTGCTCTCTTTTGGTGAGGTACATGCGCTTACCATGTGGCTAACGGAAGGGATTACTCCTTTGTAATGGTCATATGCCACGCTCCTAATGAAAAAAATTCATGTCCTTAGTAGTGGCCATGTGTCATCCTCTTAATAGAAAAGATTTTTTCTTAGTCACCAAGTTAGAGTATTAAGGTTTTTCTTTTACAATTTGAACACACCTTTAAAGGGTTACTTAAACTTATAAATAAAGGTGTCTTCCCCATGTAAATTCACATTTGAATTAGTATCATTATGTTGTCAAATTTGTGTCACACTACTCAACTTAAGTCACTAAGACTGGAGCACCCTTTATAGGTTTCCTCTAATAACCCTTCCTTAAGAGTTGACCTAACATCTCTTGAGAATGCTAAAACATCATCATAGTCTCTCCCTCTTGCTTGATTCATATAACTTGGAGGAGGATTCATCACATCAAAACCACCATATGGACACCATATTTCCACCACCATCAAGCTTCTGCAAATCACTACCTATTTGGGAGTCTTCCCTCGAATTGAGTGATATAACTTAGAGGATTTTATCCCCTTATTTTGGTAGTCCATTTACATTAACACAACTTCTAATCCAAAACCTTAAAACAATTAGAGTATCAGTCTCATCTTACAACTTTCTCATATTTAGTCACTATAGAACTTAGATCCAGAATTGAATTTTCAAAAATACATAAAAATATCCTTCAAAAATATTTCTAAATCACAACATAACTATTTTGCTTTGAAACATGTGAAATTATATTTTCGAAATAGAGAGTTTTCTTTTAAAATAAGTTTTGGAATAATTAAATATCATGATGACTATTTAAAAAAAATGAGTTTTTTTAAAAGCTCTTCATAACCTATTACTCATAATTGATTATTCATAATTTTATGTAAAATGAAACATTTAGATTTAGTTGACATAACCAAAAGTTTATTTTTTATTATCAATTATATGTGCAACCGCTTAAAGTTCTAGTTCGAGATAATAAAATATAAATCTGCATTCGATTATTTTGTTCAAAAAGATAAAATAATCAATTTTTAAATGTAGAATTGTTCAAGATTATCTCAAATATTAATTCATACTTTATATTTTAATCATACCAATACATTGAATCGAGATAAATCAACAATAAGATATAGAAGTGGACTTTAAACCTAACTCAACCCCACAAAACCATGTTAGAAGTGGACTTTAAGCCTAACTCAACTCCACAAAACCAACTTGTAGGGTAAGGTTTGCATCAACTTGTAGGCCTCATCTCTAGTCGATATGGGACTTCCAACCGTTATTTTTTACATGAAAAACTACTCTTACTTTATGCATATACAAATGTACGCTCTTTAATCACCAACAACAACTACCCTTGACTCTGATCTTAAAGAAAAACAATAAAAAAAGGGTGAATCTCATAATTGAATCGGGGGATCAAGACTACCCTGCTTTATTAACCTCCCTACTATATAAACTAAATTTAACTTATGAGAAATTAAATCTCCACTAACAATTTTATATACTTGTTCTTAAGCAACGTTTGAACTGTAGAGTTCTACTACTTTTGTTGGAGTAAGTAATTTCATTCCATAATCTTCGCAAAGGATTTACATTATCTTTGGCACCTTCAATATCGCACGACAAATATCCAAAAAGAAAAAGAAAAAGGCCAGTGAAGTGGGCCAAGTGGCAGCAAGGAACTGCCGCTTTTTCTTTCTTTCTCTTGGGCCGAGCCTAGTGGGACCAAAATTGATTTCCAACATCATTTTTCCTCTTTTGTGTTTTACTAATAAAAGACTTTGTGAAAAGTAACATATACTGCTTAATTAACTTGACCAAGTAAACCCCGTAGAAATGGTATAAACCAATATTTCATATTTTCGCCTTCACACACATATTGAATAAACATTAGTATTGCATGAAATTAAGCTGTATACAAACCCTTTACAAAAATATCATAATGATGATGGGAGCATAGACTACCCTTTATTTCTTTAATATTGTTCTTTACAAGCTTTTTGTCAAAGCTCAGAAGAAGAATCTAACCGACCACATGACAACCTTAACTTTTCTCCTGAACAAGTTTCCCGCTCTACAATTCCCTCTAAGGTATACTAGGCAATACCCACCATTCATAGCAGAACAACATCACCAATATATACTACTCTATATATCATCATATAGGTTTGAAGTCCAACATGGGAAACTGCTTCTTTGGGGCCATGTCAGATCCTCATGCAGCAATCAAAGTCATAACATCAAACGGTGGAATCATGGAGTTCAGTGCTCCGGTAACCGTCAGTTTCATCACCAACGAGTTCCCAGGGCATGCCATATTCAGAAGCCACGACCTCTTTTGGAAACCGCTCAGCCAATTCGAAGAGTTGGAGGCAGGTCAGTCTTACTATCTGCTACCACTCAGCAACACCAACAATATCAACAACAACAACAACATAGATATCCCATGTGGTGTTGGTGAAAATGTAAACGTTGTGAGACAAGGGCATGTCAGATCTCACAGTGTCCCAACAACCTCCTACCCTGCCTTGTATAGAATGTCCTTGGACTACCAGCACCACCACCAGGGAATGGGGTTGCTCAAGAGATCCTCCATTGAAACCTTCTCTGGCAGAAGCAGTGGTAACAGTAGCTGCAACATTAATGGTGGTGTTGGTGGTAGCAGTAGGTTTTGGAAAGTGAAGCTGGTGATCACCCCAGAACAGTTGCTTGATATTTTGGCACAAGAGGCTCGCACAAAGGAGTTGCTAGAGAGTGTAAGGATGGTAGCAAAATGTGGGGATGCTTCAGCTGCAGGTATGATTTCTGATCAGTGGAGCCTTTCCAGCACCAGTTGGAGCATTTCCTCTAAGATTGATGCCTTGGTAGGCATTTAATTAGTACATACTATATCAAATAATTGTAGCAACTTTACTTTTTTTTTTTTATCATCTTTTTGTCTCTTCTCTTTGGCTGTTTCGTTCCATTGCTATTTCTATGCATGCATGCTTTGTATTTTGTTTCTTATGTGAAATTCCATGTAGATTCACTCCTTCACACACATCAAACTGCAGAATTTCCGAGATTTTCTTGTATGTGTAAGTGGCAGTGGCACGTTTAAGGCACTTGCTTTTAATTGGGTTTTAAATACCAAATCAACAATGAACAATATATTTTTTACAATAATATTCTGAGTTGAACGTTCAAATGCTTTGATCTCTTTTCTTTCTTCTTTTTTTGTGCCGAAAGTTGCATCATTTAGTTAAAAGTGAGATTATAAATCATTAACTAACCGTGAACGCATAATCATTTCTTATTTCATACTCAAATCCGTACAAAGAATGCTAAGCAATACTTTGAGGTGATAAACCAGATAGTAATCATAGCATAATCTGTAAATCGAAGTAATTCACATAGCGACACCATTTCATTTGCGCAGCAGAGAACTTGAATGAAGATAATTGTTGGAATTTGCAGATATCAAAAAGGAAATAAAATGTGTTTAAGCACATTACAAAAGGACGTCAAAGAAGTGGAAAGTAAAGTGCTTTAATTTCATTATCCGTAGAACACTTTACTTCTTTTCTGTTTCTACCAGAGCCTTTCGTTCATGGGAAACTCGTTCAAAGGGAAATGCGCACTATTATTCATCAAAACTGAATTTATTTCTTGGCCTATCAATTCAAACATCGATAAGAAGATATATAAAGTAAGAAGAAGATTTACATTCATTTCACAAATATTATAATAATAAAATGATTATAAAAAAAATAAATTTTTAACCTTCAAAAAGTGAAAAAATAATAAAATATAAAAAACATAATGTCAAAGAAATATTAAAGAAATTTTGTATGTGTGAAAATATAATTTTTCATAAAAATAAATACGTATATACATAAAAAATAATATAATATAATGATAAAAAATATATAAAAAAGTTGGTGATGATATATTTTAAAAATAAGTCTACGTTTAAAATTCCAATCCAACATTATATCCGAATATATATCAGTAATATCTCATGTTTAATTTATTTTTTCTGCCAACTAATATCTCAGTAGAAGGACAATGAGTTTATCTACAGCCAAGACAAAACATAGTTGTAAAATAATTTACCAGTCGAAGGATATAAAGTGACGAGTCCCTTAAAAGTTAATAAAATATTTATATAATTAGTAAAAGTTAAAGGTCAAGCAGTATTATAAAGTGGACAATATATTATGTAAAAGAGAAGGGAAAACATTTTTTTAAAAACTTTTTTTTACGACTTTTTTATAAGAGATATATAATAGTTTGTAATTGATTTTTTCAAATATTTTTTTTAAAAATAAATTTAAATATATTAATAAAAAGGTGACACATATTCTATTATATAAAAGTCGTTAATATCTAAAAAAAAATCATCATAAAATTATTGATTTGTCTTTGTCATATTTTTGAAATCCAATATAAGGTTGTATATTACATCAATTCACTTCCCTTCATTGTTTTCATTTTGTTTTTGTTAGATAAATGAACAACTTTAGATTTCACCTTAAGCACTCAAAATTTCAAGGCTAGTGCTTTAAGTACCCCCAAAATTACCAACTGCAACTCCACAATAATAGGAAAAGATTCAAACACCTTTTACCATTGGATACACCACAAGTGTCGTCGTCATTCGCTTCCATCATCACCACTATTAAGGAGGAAGAAAAGAGAAAAACAATACTAAGAAAGAATAAGAGAGAAATTGCGGAAAAAAGTTGTTTTGATTTACTCTTTCCAAAACATATTTAATGTGTTTCAAGAATTCTTTTCAGAACACATATCATGTAAGAATGTTTCGAAAAACTCGTTTTGAAAGATATTATATATATGTATTTTGGAAAAAGTTTTAAAATTTCATTCAAGACAACTTATTTCAAAATGCATTTCATGTGTTTTAAAAATTTTGTTCCAAAAATTTCATTACGTTAAAAAAATGTTTGAAAATTTGTTCTGAAAAATTTACGAAACATGTAATCCGAAAGTTACTTTTATAAAGGGTAAAGTGATTATTTTGAAATTTTGAGAAGTACAAACAAAAAATAATAGGGTGCAGGAAGTAAAAGACGATTTTGGTTCATCCTTATTCTTCCTTACAAAAGTCGGATTGGGCCAACCTAGGGCCCAGAACAAAAACATAGATCTTTTAGATCTTCTTCGAGTTTTTCCCGGTTTAAAATAAATAATTTAAAGTATATAAAAAACATTTTTTTTTCAATTACATTCCATTATTTTGAACTTTTTAAATTTAGTTGTGCTCTTTTTTTAAAATAAATCAATGTAACTTTTTTTTATCACATTAACAAGAATAACACTGTAACAGTTAATGAAATATTATAATTAAAATTGACTTAACAAAATAAATGTCATTTAATGATATGTGTAGTTAATGTTCTATAATCATATTATGAATTAGACGAAAACAATTACACTTACTCGATTTTTAAAATAATAAAATTAATTTAAAAGCATTTAAAATAATGGTATGAAATTAAAAATATTATCATGATATAATAGATTAATTGTTATGACATTTCATTATTTTTTTGTTGTTTAAGTTGACCTAGGTAGATTCCCGGGAAAGTATCCTAGGTTCCAAACTCAATCATAGAAACCCTTGCTAGGCCTGCACACTTGTCTCCTAACAACTTCTTCAATGGCTGTCACCAACAAAGATGAAAGCAGCATCCCCAATGCATCTTCTTCTCCGATCTTCATATCCGCAGATAGCTTATGCAGTATCCTCACCCACCAAACTCTGATAAACCATTTCCGATCCACACTCCCCCAAGCCTCAGCCGTTCTCCAAACCACAATTCGCCAACACTACCCTCTCTCTTCTTCTTCCTCCCTTCTCCTCATGCCCTGTTGGCCCTCTTCCCCGTCTCTCCCTTACGTCGGCGTCAAACTTGTCACCCATTTTCCGCAAAACTCCGCTCTCAATTTACCCGGCGTGCAGGGAAGCTATGTCCTTTTCAGTTCCACCACTGGCCAAACCCTAGCTTCCATGGATTCCACCGAACTCACCCTTTACCGAACATCATGCGTATCTGGCTTGGCTTCCAAATACCTCGCCAGACAAGACAGCCAGGTTCTGGTTATGGTTGGCGCGGGTGCCCTGGCACCGCACTTGATTAAAGCCCATCTTTCCGCCGTACCCAGTTTGAGAAAAGTTTTCATCTGGAACAGAACTGTGGAAAAGGCAACCGCTTTGGCCGACAAACTTAAGGAAAATGGAGAGTTTGCTGGGGTGAGTTTTGAGGGTTGTGGCTGTTTGGACGAGGTTGTCGGATTGGGGGACATTGTGAGTTGTGCGACGAATTCCGAGAAACCCCTTGTGAAGGGGGAGAGGTTAAAGGCTGGGGCTCATTTGGATTTGGTGGGTTCCTTCAAGCCTTCAATGATGGAGTGTGATGACGAAGCCATAAGGAGGGGAAGGGTGTTCGTTGACAATGAGGCCGCGATAGTTGAAGCAGGAGAGCTGGTGGGGGCTTTTGAGAGAGGGGTCATCAAGAAAGATGAGATTAGAGGGTGTTTGGTGGAGCTTGTGAGAGGTGACAAGATTGGGAGAACCAGTTCTGACCACATAACTGTGTTCAAGTCTGTTGGTTCTGCTGTTGTAGATATGATCGCTGCACAGCTGGTGTATGAGACTTACATAAGGAGCTAGGTACACTATATTGGTTGTGTTTGTGCTAAATAGTTAAATAACATTTATGAAGTTCGTAATCGCCATCGTGCAGTGTTTCAAAGAACTTTAAGCGATTAGATGATTAATGTTTATAAATGCCTTTATACATGGATATACTAGTTGCTTTGAGAAAACAATAATATACTAATAATTGTAACATAAAAATTGTTCTTTTACAGTGGGAGAAGTTGCGCACTGTCCATGAATCATGTCAACTATGGCATTGCAACTCTGTTCTCATTTATGAATTCCTTAAGAATTACTGTGGGGGTTATTTTCCATATTATTGGTATAATAAACTTTATGCCTTATTTCACTATACAATGTGAAATTGTCTTATGATCATATTGTTCTCGGTGCGTTAGAAGTGAAACTTCAACAGGTTTTGTGACTTTGCTTCTGATGTAATAGAGAAGGCAGTTTCTCCTATTATCACATCTATCCTTCATACGTTATGCGAGAATGGATCCTCTCAGAATTTTCAAGTTTTTTATCCATATTGTTCTTCATAGAAATTAAACGGGTGGAATCATATATATATATAACAATTTTGTTTATTTAAGAAAGGAAATAAACACATTTCACATGATATATGGCCGTATGAAAAGCGCCAATTTGCAAATCTACGAGTTGCAATTTATCTTCTAAAGTCAGGCATCTCAAGGTGTCATCAAACTACCAAAATCAGATGGCCAGATACAAATACACAATGGAGCCATTTCAAAACTTGGTAAACGTTGTTGTGTTTAGAGGTACAGCGCATGTCACGAGAACACATGTCACAGAGAAGTGTGATTAAACTTTGTATTATGAAAAAATGTCAGCATTTGCACTTTGTTCCTGAATAAACCCTTGGGTCAAACCAAAGGTTGTTAACGCAGAAATGATGCCTGTAATAAATTCAAATCAAATGTGATGATCAACTTCACTGCAACAGTATACATAATAGTATAAACATATATATGCTTGCTCACAGAAATGCTCTTTTATGGTTTATCATCAAATTGATTCCTTCCCGTATTTATGATAAAATGATTCACTCACACAAAGGTGGAATCTCAATACAGTACTTAAGCCATGATTCACACAAAGCTCTCCCACTCAATAAGCGCATGTTTGTATCTGTAGTCAAACATATAGGAATATATCATCGAGGCAAAAACGTGATTTTAAAATGTCCAAGATACTTGTTGCCAAATATTATTTCGTGGTAAGGTGATGATTTTTGGCAATAAACACAGACGAGCTCTCAATCTGAGGAGTGACTAATGGGTTTGAATCATGAGTTACATAACTTACTGCCCAATAAGTTTACACCGTAGAACATGGGGGAACAAATTCTATGATAGATATATCAAACAGGGACCTAGATTCCTTTGTAGGTGCTCCACCCATTATAGCTGTTCTACTTTCTAGCGACTAGAAATGTAGAATGCAAAGCATGAACTTATATCTCTTAAAGTACTTACAGTACTGAAGCTTTTATAAAGGCTAGATGCGTGGAGTGCATGAAGCTTCCGCGTAATGATGTCAGAGAGAGGTAAATAAGTAAAAGGACCCTTTCCAGAAGTTGAATATATGACCTCAGTACCTTACTATTGCACCAAAACCCACCCTTGATACTAAATTTTTGCAGAGAAAGAACATAATGCATACACAAATTTTGGGTTGACTTTTAAAAGGTAAAAGTTTATTACTCTTCAATTATTGGTTTATTATTGTCAACTGTGAAATATTATAAAATTGTAAGCAGATTGATGGAATGAAATGTTGGATGTGATGACAGATAGATGGAAGGGGAAGCAGATTCGATGTGTCATTTGTCAGTTACTGCATAACTACTCTAAGAACAAATTTTCTAAGTAAAAAATCACTATCAACGAAGAAGAAAAAAGTGTATTTCGCAGCAGTAAACTCACCAGATTTCCATGTGCTGATAACACCTGAGAAAATCACTATTTTCAATATTCTCCACCTCTGCTGCATTATTTGTGCGAGTGATCCAAAATTGAGCACATCACTGTTAATAACGCCAACATTTTCTCCTACTTGGAACAAATTTGCTTGCATGAACTGATTGGTTGAAGAGTGTTCTGAATTATGTTCAAGACTTTGGATCTAATCATCAATCAATGAGAAGTCATTTACTTCATTGGCACCAACAAATGAACAAACCAGAAGCCAGAACACACGTTTTTCTAAACTTTTTTTTTTACCTTAAAGGCGTCACCATACTTCTTATAATGAATTTCCAACCACCTACCATGTCCTGTATTTTGGCAAAATGCATGAAGTTTCCTTCAAAAGTGCATTAACAAGAAAAAAGATGATAGAATTATTTAAGTGTGTGGTGAGAAATATAGTGAGCAGGTTGATTCTGCAAAATGTAATCTCTGTAGAAGACCTCTAGAAATGCATGCATTATCTTAACGTGGCTATACCAAAAAGTTAGATGGTGATTTTTGAAGTCATAGGGCTATTATTGTTTTTCAACTATAATGCAAAAGAGAAAGTGCAGACTGATAGGAAAGTAGTGCATATCTTTCCACTACTAAATGATAATGACCTCGCCTTCGGTTACTTTCACGTTTATCGGTCAAATAATGCAAATCTGCCCAAATAACACTTTCATAATTTTCATCATTGTTCAAGTCCCCTTCCCATTCCCACTGCACACAATATTCCAAGGATTCAAAATTAGTTTACAATCAAAATAACTTCAAAGTTGATAATCCAAATGAGTTCAAATTTCATGTTAGAGAACGTTATATATATTCTTTTAAGATTTCAAATAAAAAATAATATCAATTTTTTATATAATTAAACTCAAATCTCATTGGTATTTACATTGAATCGGTTCCAAAAGTTAATAAAAATATAAATTTTCCTTTTGATGATGCGAGAGTGGAAAAAACAACAAATCAAAATAAGTTTCTGCTGGTATGATCCTTAGCTATTAGTTATTATAAAAAAATGAGCAAACTAATGTGAAAGTTGTATTTGGATGAGAAAATGTTTATTTGTGTGAAATAAATTAGGGTTAAATATGTTTTTCGTCCCCCAACTATTGGCCGTTTTTGTGTTTAGTCCCTCTTTCAAACTATAGTACAATCTAGTCCTTCAACTTTAGAAAATTATGGTTTTAGTCTTTTTTACCAAATTTTTTAAACTTTATTTGTTGTTTCAAGTACGTTACATTATAGCATTTAGATTGTTTACACTGTTTGACACATTTTTGCTTCAATGTTAATTGAGAAACGTGTTTGAAACAGCAAATAAAGTTAAAAAAATTTGGTAAAAAGGACTAAAACCAGAGTTTTCTAAAGTTGAAGGACTAAATTGTACTATAGTTTGAAAGAGGAACTGCCAAAGACGAAAAACATATTTAACCCACTAAATTATTTTAGTTATCTAATTGGTTGCAGATAGTGAAAGGGTGGAAAAGTGAAATGATAGGATGACACGTGTGTAGTGAGTGGGAAGTAGTGAGGTTATAGTGTATGTGTTTAGTGAGTGGTGGAATGGCCAAAGGAAAGGACTGTTCCTAATTCTCTTTTCCACTGCTATAACCACCTTCCACTTATATTCAATTCTGTTCAGAGAAAGTGGAAAATTTTATTAAGTTTCTACATACCATTTTTTTTCCAATAAAACCATTCGAAAAAAAAAATCGTAATTGTGAACTTGTCTCACCTTTATTTATTTAATATTTAGGTTGAGAATTCAGTATTCAGAGTAAATTCGGTAAGCTGAAATAGAGTTAATCATGTTAGAAATTACTTCTTTTAATATTAATTTTTTTTATCCTATATTTCATAGGAGCCTTTTAAATAAAGATTTCACCAGAAAAAACAGCACAAATAAAACACATAAGAAAAAAAAAGTTATATAAGAAACTTTTATATATGAGATTCTTTATCCATTTTGTATTTTGTCTCAATTATTACCGAGATGAATAATTGGTTTTGATACTACTAGTAGGTCTTTTGAGAAGAGAATTCAGAGAAACAACACTAATAAAATACGAAATCGATCTATATAGAGATTCATACTACATTCAATTCCAAAATTTTAAAAATATAGATTTATAGTTTTATATTTTATTAGATGTTAAACTTTTTCATATTTAGATTCACATTTAAATTTCGAAAACTATAATATTGCAAGATTAATTATATTTAAGAATTTCAATCCCCATAAATTACATTTTAATTGATTGTTTTGTCATCAATGTCATCTCAAGGAGTAAAAACTGAATTCACAATATAAATAACCAACAAGTCTGTTATAATCAATAATATCTGGCAAGGGGAGTTCATTTACCAAAACAAAATTAAAATAGATCTATTATGAAAAAAAAAAGTTCTACTAATACACTTTGTTTATACTTTTACTTGGTTAATAAAATCCCATTTTTTATGCACGGGAGATTATTGTAAAAAAATGAGTGATTAAAAATGAGATAAAAAGAAGGTGTGATATTGATCATGAAAGTGAATAAATACTAATTAAATAATATATTTATAAAATATTTCTTAAGAAAATGCTTGAGTTATTTATAAAGAAATAAATGTAAATGTGAGGTAGATGATAGTAGATCTTGACATATTTTGTTGTTCCATGTGGTTCATTAGCATGTGTTATTTTTTTTTATCACTTTTATGTTTGAGAGAAAATATAGTGAACTTGCTATATCTAAAAGTGAAAAAAAGTTGTGTTGAATAAGAAATTTTTGAAATGTTCAACTTATTTTACAGAATTCAATATTCAAATTTCATAAATTACTTGTCATTTTTTTATATTTGCTCTAAATTTTTTTACAAAATTTAGTTGACTCATTTAGTTGACTTAATTATTTCGTTTTATATTGTTTTAACGAGTAGAATTTATCATCTTAGAAGAATGAAATCCCGTCCTCACACTCTTCATAAAGTAGGAGCCAATGACATCTTTTGGTGTTTAGAGTGATTCATGAACATCTTCTTATCTATAATCTTGTCAAGAAAATTTAGTGAAGTTAAAAGTCAAAGTAAATTATTAGGTCATAATTAATATTTTTTTTTTCAAATAAAAAAGGAATTTAAGGAAAAAGTAAAGTTATAAGACTAATGTTGGTTCCTCGTTTTTAACAAAAGAAGATTTAGTACTTCACATTCACACCTAAATGCTTTTTTAAATCATTATCTTAATGCACTCCCATACTACTTTTATTTCAGATAAGGCCACTTTCTCAAGGTACTTTAAACTTTGGGAATTTGTTTTTGTGAATTCTTGAAACAAAAACACTTTTCTTTTTGGTAAATAAAATACTTCTTACTAGGTTATTACTAGGTTAAGACATAAATGTGTTTTTTGTTTGTTGTTGAAGTGTAAGAGAAGTTTTGTAGGGTATTCCATTGACCGAAGCTGCCAACCAAACACGTATACTAATTAAAGGAATGGTTGAAAGATTTCATTCTTTTAGCTGAAAATTTTGGGCCCCTCCCACAACCAAGGGCACAAATTAATGGGTTTGCATCAGATTTCATAGTGGTGGTCCCTTACAAAACTTCTTGTTAGAGAAGAAGAAAAAAAATAAATATTATATTTTTTAAACTAGTTCTGTAGGTTGAGTTAGACCTAAAATCAATTTTTAATAATGTTTTTTTTTAATTTATTTTTAGTAGTTACTGTTATCACTGAAGAATCATTCAGTTTCACTGTCATCAAAGATGCTTGAGAAATAATTAGTAATTTTGATAATTCATTTTATGTATGTTTGCCCCAAAATTTAATGGCTATGGTTTTTGTCATTTTTTAAAGAGTAATAATACCATGACACACTTTTACATTCATTTGACACAGAATATAAGGGTAAAATCGTCTAAAAAGTATAAAGTTTTATAGTTTTTCAAGAAAGAAGAGAGTAAAAAGTAAGTAAGAGTACTCTCAAATGAATGTAAAAAATTTAGGTGTTTCAAATAATCATTTCTCTTTTCCAAAGCCATGTATTCTGGAAAGCTGCAATTTTTTCTGTCAACCTTCAAAGGAACACACTCACCAATTTAGCGTCTGCCTTTCCATTTCTTTTCTTTTCCTTTTTAACTTCTTTAGATGTCACCACAATACATATGTTTCTAATAGGTAACTCTTTTAATTATTAGAAAAATACAAGAAAACTAAATCCAGTTCTGTCTCAGGATTTTTCAACACCTACTGTCCGACCCCACGGACTATTTAATAATAATAATAATAATAATTAAAATGTAAAACAGATTTATGCAAGTCTAATAATATAAACCTTTTCATTAATATAAGTGACAATAAACAACTTTTTATTAGATATATAGATTAATTTTATAACTGATTACATTTCTGAAAAAACTTCCATTACCACATGCACGTTTTAATATAAAATGAAGGATTGAAGTTCATTTATATATATTTTTTAATTACATCGATTTTGGTTTAAAAACATTACATCTATTTTGATTTAAGTCTATACAAAATTTGTGGACTCTATAAGAATAAAAACATTAAAAATCTATGGAATTGGAAATTCAAACTTTAATCCAAGTTCCAAAAATTTATCAAACATTCTATTATGTTATACTATGTTTCATACAATATTATATGTATTTTGATATCAATTTTATAAACTACGATACATTATATTTTGGATCTCATTTAACATGTATATACGAATAATTCATTTCTATAGTTAAAATATATTTTTTAAACATGAAAATAGTAATTGTTTGGACAAAAGTATATTTCCCTTGTTTGTTTTATATATTAAAGTATAACATTGAATAACATTTGGTTGTCTAAGTTGAACGAAAACCAGAGTAGATGGATAACACAAATTGTGGGTCAGTTATAAGTCATGTCATGCAGAAGAAGATGAGACAGAGTGACTCCAACGCGACAGAAGGGCGCGTGAGGAAGCTCCACACTTCATTTGATGCAGTGGCCAATCAGATCCCAATGCTGTGTGAATGTGAGTGTGAGAATAGGACAGGAACTTTCCCACTCAGATGATGCCATCAGAATCATCCTTAACTTAGGTCCCCCTTTGACATTTTCACAATGTCAATGGAAAAGCCAATACCAACTAAGCAATCAAAGCATATATCTGTCTAACTCCCCCAACCCCTACAAAGTTCCACTTTCACATATAATCTCTCTCACTCTTTTCAAATTTTCAAGTATAAATAATTAATTGCCGAACTCAGTCAGTACTCCACCAACCCCTCTCGCTTCTTCCTCTTGCCTTTCTCTTTCCATTCACCCAAAAGTCAGCGCCATATCTTCTTCCTCTCTCAGCAAGAAACAAAACTTACACTTATTTTTATCACCATACATATATCTAAAATGGATGAGGACTGGGATCTCTTTGCCGTCGTCAGAAGCTGCCAATCAACTAACAATACTTCCACCACAGCAATTCCAGAAACCACCACCAATACTACTTCATCTTCTCTCCTCACTTCCCTTCTCAAGGAAGACAGATACGATGCATTTTCCTTTCCCAATACAATCCAACCCATAACAAATGAATTTCACCAGTTACACCAATTCTTTTCACCCTTTAACCCCACCACCACCAACGCCACTACCCTCAGTGCTCCTCGCATCAATCCTAATTCCCCTTATTTTGCCCAACAGGAAACCCAGCAAATCAGTGATCACCTTCCCATTTTGCCTCATTTTCTGCCAGAACCCTCCACTCCCAGTTTTAATAGATTCCCTGACCATCAACAACAGCAACAGAATCAACTACAGTTACTTCAGAAACAGGAATTTCATACATCCCAGAACAATTCACCCACAGTTTCACCCAACACACAACCTCAAACACCCAAATCAAGAAAAAGGTAACAACTTTTTCTTTGTTTCCTTTGCAACCCAAATAATCGAACTTTCAAATACCCAGGTATAAAACCAGTATATTTGCATTTACGATTCCTTTTTCTTGTTTTGTAGAAAAAGCCAACAGAAGAAAATGGTGTGCCAGGTAACCGCAGATAAACTCTCAGCAGATTTGTGGGCATGGCGAAAATACGGACAAAAACCAATTAAGGGTTCTCCGTATCCAAGGTACATCACCCGCATGTACTCATAAATTAAAATTCTCACCGACTTTCCCATTCAGTTTCTGTTTGTTTCTCGGGAAAATGCTAATACCTAATTACGCATACATATTCCTAGGAATTACTATAGATGTAGCAGCTCCAAAGGTTGTATGGCTCGAAAACAAGTTGAACGGAGTAACACCGAAACCGATGTGTTCATTGTTACGTACACCGGAGACCACTCGCATCCCCGGCCAACCCACCGGAACTCGCTCGCCGGAAGTACCCGAAGTAAAAATCCGACGACGAATCCGCCGCCTTTATCCGGGTCACTCTCCTTCCAATCCGCCCCCTTTTCTTCTTCTTCTTCTTCTTCTCCACCACTCTCTCCAACGTCGCCGTCGGAAGATCCACCGGAAGCCGGCGATGTTGAACCTGACCTGGACATGGAAACCGACATGGACGATGACGGTGACATCCGATGACCCCATCACTGCCTTCTTGAGCAACAAGTTTTGCATCGAAGTGACGTCGTCTCTTACTCTGGCTCGAAGAACAAAACCTGTTTGGTTTTGACTTATTGCAAACGGGTTTCAAATCATGCGCTGTTCGGATCTCCTGGACCGGTTTCAGTTCACGTGATTGCGCCTTTGAATTATTACCTTCATGGATGACCGTAGGATCATAATTGAGTGTGGATAGTCTGATTCTAATCCTTCAAATCGAAGCCGTCACAGTTGGATCTTTGGCGTAGTTTAGTTCCTCGAGAATCTGCCACCTAAGATGAGCCACGTGGGTAATCTCAGGCCTAGTATCTGCCACGTAATTTTATAGTTTTTATTCATTAAATTGTATTTCTTCAGTAAATATAATGAAAATGTTTGTTATTAATAAAAAATAAAACTGATTAATAAAGAGAATAAATTTATTGTATAATTCAATTCAACAAAAGTAAATTGAATAAATTATTTTTGAACACGTACGCATGATTAGGTTGAAAGCTTCTTATATTAATATATATTAAGAATGAAAATAAAGAAATATCAAATACGTTGTTAAGAAAACAAAACAGAGATTATTTTTTGTTTAACAAGATTGGTGAACATGCCAAACCTAGAAGTTTCTACATCATCGTGAACACGGCAAGACATGACGCCAAAGCATATCAAATCTAAAATTGATACGAAGTTTAAGCTCAATTTCTGTTATGTTTTTTAATCGTGTAAATAAGATAAATACAAACCCAAATGAAAGTTATGCTATGGGTTTCAGCTTGATTGTGATATATTCTTGAGACCAAATTCTCTAAAGTTTTCTTATAAACATGTTTGATACATGGATTTTAATATAACTTGGGGTGAAACCTAACAAGATAGGGTCAAATGTTGAGAAGAACCGAACAACAAGGATGTGTTGAAGATGGTGAACGTGATACATGAAATGCTTTTGTTAAATGGTTGTTACATGACGCAATGCAACATGCACTTTAAGTCTAAATATGTGAGTTGTTATATGACCAAATGGCCAAGTAAGGTTTAATTAATTAAGGAAAATTCGAATAGGAGATGATATGGCTCTCTGATTTAGTCATACTCTCACGTGCACCTTCTTCGGTGTTTACTTTATATTTTCAACACATCAAGCTAGTCTTCTCACTTTCCCATGTGTGCTGAACAAAAGGAACATAAATGCGCCCCTTTCAAACACTATAAACATTTTAATAAGGAATCAACCTCCCTTACAAACATTATTATGAATTTGAAATTTAAAAATTAATTAAAGATGAAAAAGTTACATAAGATGAAGACTTATAAATTTATAATGTTAATATTTTAGATTGAAGTATATCCTGTCCAACAAGATTCGGTCAGTTTTATTAACTTAAAATGGTTAAAAGATATCTTAAGATATATTTATTGATATAAATATTTATATATTAATCATATATGTGAAAAAATCTTGATAATTTGATTACATTGTAATATTTTTTAATATCATATATTTATAGAGTACTCGTAAATTCATCATTTTTACTCCAACAATTACAACAAATACGATTCAGAATCCTAGATGATCTATTTGGAAAGTACTTACAGCCAATAATTTAGTTCTCTGTCAAAGCTGAAGATACATTTGTTAAGATAAAATAAAATGATCAATTTCAAATTACTTTAATTTTAAATTTTATGTGGAAAGATAAATACTAATAATATACTCTTTTCGAGGAAGCTCACAAACTCAACGTATCAAATTGAAAAGATAATAAAAAAATAAATCTTTTGAGGAAATGAAGAAAAAAGATATTTTAGCCTTAGCCCTCAATTTTGTTTCATTCACATCGCTAGAACAACGTGTACAAAAGTTAAAAGCAGCGAATTACATGAATAAAAGGTTAACATAAGTTATTTAAACAAAACCTAAAAAAGAAAATAACATGTAAGGATCATCCACGTAACATGCCTAACAAATATTAAAAGGAAACGTTTCAACACTAGGAGTGACCTCTACATGAACACTCGCCTTCCTTAAAGAAATGGAATCGTTTCCTATCCCTCACAATTATCTCCCTATCAACAAATTCTGTCAGATGCATCATAAAAGAATGACAGTGATTGCAGATAGCAGAATTCTTGTTTATGCGTATTGGAGCCATAGTTGGTGCAGTAAGAACACCAAATGCAAGGGCTAATTGCTCTGGGTGGTATAACTTATCTTCATTCTCTTGGTATGGATACCCTCTATTCTTCAATTCAGTTATAAAATACTCTAGCTTTTCATGAATGTCACCCTTATCTATCTTCTCACTTGCAGAAAAGACACGAATCCTACCCCTTACCTCCATCCAACAGTGCCTGGGGCTTCTTCTTAAGCCTCTTTCTCTCATCAGCTTACGAGTCTTGTCGCCGAAATCAGATAGTCTGGCATTGTCATACAAGCTAGCAAGCAGCAAATATACTGCAGGATCACATGGATCAAGCTCAAGACATCTCCTTGCCATATCCTCTCCCAGTAGCACATTTCCATGTAATTTGCAAGCATTTAATAAGGTTTTATAAATTACAGAATCTGGCATGAAAGGCATTGTTTCAATAACTCCCATAGCTTCCTCTAGGCGACCACCTCTACCGAGGAGATCAATTAAACACACATAGTGATCCAACTTTGGTGTTATATCATACGTTTTTTCCATAGAATAGAAATAATCAAGACCCTGATTCAATAAACTACCTTGGCTGCAAGCAAACATCAGTGATAAGAATGTGAATGAATCAGGCTTAACTCCCGCTAACCTCATGTCATCAAAGGCAGAAAGAGCATCGAATATATGACCATTTGATGCCAATCCAGATATCAAACCATTCCATGACACTGTATCTGGCTCGTGTATATCTTTGAAAGCTCTGTATGCATCATGCATGCTACCACACTTACTGTACAAGTGAACAAGGCTATTTGAAAATGAGTTACATATTTCGAAACCTGATTTTACTGAGTAACAGTGTAGCTGCTTTCCAGTTTCCATAGTGCCTAAGCTAGCTGCTGCTGATAAAAAACTTGCCAAGCTAAATTCATCCATCTTAACGTCATCGTTGCACATGTCAGCGATGACTTTTAATGCCATTTCGTGATCTCCCCTTTGGTTTAATTTTGCTGCTAAACTTGTGTATGTGATGAGATCTCTGTGGCTCATCTTGTGAATAACTGACCATGCTTCATCTGTCATTCCTCCTCCAGCATAAGCATCTACAAGAGCATTCCCTACAGCTATGTCCACGTCTGCTTTTGTTTTTATGATATGTCCATGGATTTTCATTGTTTGAAAAACAGATTTCATTTTACTGCAAGCTCCAAGAATAGCAGATAGTGTAAAGGAATTTGGTTGCACTCCAGCTGCTTGCATTTCCCCGAACAACTGAAATGATTCTTCTTCCAAACCATGTTCTGCAAAACCAGCTATCAAAGAAGTCCAAGAGATGACATTTGGAGAGTTTATCCCTCTAAAAGCTTCCACACCATTTGCTGGGGTCTGTGAGCATTTCATGTACATATCTACCAGTGCATTTCCAACAAAAATATCATCCTCCAATCCAACCATGATGACCAGTGAATGAAACTGTTCCCCTAGCTCCAATGATAAAATTGAGGAGCTAGCATTCAATAAACTAGCGTATGTAAAATTATTTGGTTGAGTTGTAGACAATCTCATATCAAGAAACGCATTAACGGCCTCTCTAATCTGAAAATTTTGAATAAATCCAGAGATTATGGTAGTCCATAAGTACACATCGCATTCAGGTGTCTGATTTGAGACCTTAATTGCATCTTCTATCCGCCTGCATTTTGCATACATATCAACAATTGCTGTCTTCAACACCAGATTCATTTCCACACCAAATCTGATTAACTGTGCGTGCAGTATTTTCCCACAACCCATTCCCAAACCAAGAAAAGAAGAAACGCCTAAGAGTTTGACAAATGTGAACCCATTCGGGTAAACTCCCGCTTCAATCATTTTGACGTAGACTTGTAGCGCTTCACTCCATTTACTAGTCTCCACCAATGAAGAGATCATGGTTGTCCAAGACACAACATCACCATCCGTTACAAAGGTAAGCAATTTGTGTGGCTCAACAGTACCATCACACTTTGTATACAAATCAATCAAAGTGGTACCAAGAACCGGATTCAGCTCCAACCCAAGCTTAACCACAGAGGCATGAATTTGAGCCCCAAACTCAAACTCTCCCAAGGCAGAACACGATTTTAAGGCACTGGACAAGGTGAATTCATTGGGGCATTGACCAGAACCTAGCATCATGTCAAACAACCGGAGGGCCTCAGAATGATACCTGTGCCTGGTGTGAGCAGATAGAAGCGTAGTCCATGACACAACATCCTTGTGAGGCATTTCATCAAAGAAATGGCGTGCTGGTCCAACTCCAAAGCATTTCGCATACAAAGACAGCAAATTGTTGCTAAAATATAAGTCATGTTGGAGACCCACTTTGATCATTATGCTATGGACACATGTTCCCTCCTCCAGGATCTTTGAGTTGCATAGAGAGAGAACCTGCAAGCACGTTTCTAGGAAGCGGCATGGAAACAAAGTGTTAGCAATTGTTTTACTACATAACATCACGACCGAACGTTGTTGTGGGGAGATACATTCGTTGTTAGCAACAACTTGTTGCCAGCATATGCTTGGAAGTTGGAAGTAGCATAGTTAATAGACAGCCTTAAACGGAGTATGAAATAACGTGATCGGATATCCAGGTGGGTCAAATAAAAAGGATGCGATTAAAAACAACACACAAGCATGCGAGAGAGGGTAAGAGTTTTAAAATTTTACAGACATACATATATTTTCGCAATTCATAAAATATAATTATATAATTCCATTAATATATATTTATTCATTTTAACATATATCAAAATCAAGTGTCTAATGTTTAATTCATTGGATACATATTATATATAACTAATACTGGTATTATAAACATTTGATTCTAGTTTTAAAAGATACATACACTTAACTAGATTCACAGTTTTTTGCATCACCTCTCATAAATCAAAACTATATAATTGAAACACATTCCACTCATGTGATAAGGTGAATTTTAATGGTTTACCAAACACATTTTTTTACATAATACCGACTTAATCATAAAAAATTTCTTCAATTTTCAATGTAAGAACATACAAAATTATCGAATTTGTGAAGGGTCTCTTGCAGTAATTATTGGATTTAGAAAATACAAAATTATTTTTTTACAATTTGTTGGTAGTGTAGCCTGATTAATTAGATGATTGATTAACCAAGTGTATTGAGTGGAAGCAGGTGTTTCTATAGATAGTATGAAAGAGATAAAAATATATGGCAACAAATTGTATTTGCAAGAGTAGATCCGCTTCCTCTGTGTTTGTTTGTTAGGATTTTACACTCTTACTCCCTTTTACCTTTTCTTCTTCATCGTTTTATTTTCCTTCTTCCTTATTCTTTCTTTTATGTGAGTATTGAATTCTCTTTCTTTCGATTCTTCTTCATCTAATAATACAATTCTTTTCTCTATAACCTAACTCTATGCAATCTGTCAACGGACATTTACTGAACAATTTCTTTTTTTTGTAGGTTTTTTTTCTTGAAAAGAGGATCGCAAGGAAGATCTTCTTTTTAAAGGTAAAACTATCGTGTGATGGATTTTTGCTTTATTTTATCTTTTCATTCCTAACCTTCAATTGTTGTTGTCGATTGATGTTTGATTTTTTTTCATTGCTGTGTTTTGTTGGCTGGGGTTTTAGGTTTGCATCAAAGAACTGGATTGATAAGTTTCTCAACCACATTTCCCTGAATTTTTCTTACTCATTAGAATCAACCAGCTTCTCTTAATTTTTGTTGTTTTATGAAAGAATGTTACTAGTCTAAATTCAGAAGAATGTGATTTCCACTATAAAAATAAAATAGTGATTATTAAATAAAAAGAAAACTAACTTGTATATTGATAGTATAAAGACATTTTTGCTGTTTCTTATATTTATTATTTTTTATAATAATTATCTTAAGAGCTATTGTATCTATTATAATTAATGCTTAATTGGTTAATTGTAATTCTTTTTACACTCACTGAAATTATTTTTAAATTTTGATTCTTAATTTTATGTACACGGCTAATCTTAATACATAACCTAATAAGAATGCTTCTTCATGATATTAGTATAATATTAGCTAATAGGATTGTGTCGTAATATAACAGTCTTTTTATATAATAAGAGTATGTTTGGACTAGCTTCATCGTGAGTATTTATAAAAAATATAAGAAATTTTAAAATGAATTATAATTAATATAAACAATAATGACTTTATAAATGTTTTTTTATATAATTTTAATTTCAATTTATATATAAATAAATTTCAGCTTATATATAAAACAGTTAATTTTAATTTTAATTTTGTTTTCATCTTTTCTTTCCTAGAAAGAATTCATGGAATTTCTTGAAATATAGTGTTACAATACTAGTAAGTATGCAAAATGGAAAACATAAGAATTTAGTCTCACTATATGAAATTGAACCGGTGTGCTCTCGGTTTGATGCAGATGTTTAATAGACATATGGCTTCTTATTCATCAATGAGAGGGGACAACGTTGCTTGTATTAACATGGATGCTTCGACATTTTTGTACTGGCAGCGAACATACTAGGGTAGGAAGAGAGCAACCGAGTTATAGCAACATTGAGTAACGGTACATTGATTCGGTACGTAGGATTCTATGTTGGTGTGAGTTGGGTTGATGTCATTTAAATATTCATTGTCAACTGAGCTGCTTATGATGTGAAATGCTTTGCTACTTATTATTGTTATAAGTTGCATTCAACCTTGCAATTTCAGAGAGAGATGGTTGCCTTCGGAAAAAAGTTGAAAGAAAGACAAATTCAAGAATGGCAAGGGTATGTTTTTGCCTGTGTTGTCTGCCTATGGTTTCATTTTTACGCAGCGTCATGATGTTGACTTTTAATTTAGATATTACATAAACTACAAATTAATGAAGAAACGAGTTAAGCAGTATGCTCAACAAATACAACTTGAAACACTAGATCGCCGCCATGTACTTAAGGATTTCTCAAGAATGCTGGATAATCAGGTCCGTTCCCATCGTTTGAGTCTTTTTAATTAGTTCTAGCTACTCAATTTAGATTCTGGTTTTGGATATATGGGTAAATGGATGGTATTCAGTCTGTTGTTTTTTACTCACTTCCTTTGTCAATTCAGATTGAAAAGACTGTCCTTTTCCTGCTGGAACAACAAGGGCTTTTAGCAAGTAGGATAGCAAAGCTCGGAGAGGAACATGAAATTATTCAGCAGGAGCCTCGTTTAAGCAGAATAGCTGAACTACGAGAAGCTTATAGAGCAGTGGGACTAGAGCTATTGAAGCTTCTCTTCTTTGTGGAAGTCAATGCTGTTGGTTTGCGTAAGATATTGAAGAAGTTTGAGAAACGCTTAGGCTACAAATTTACTGATTACTATGTTAAAACTCGGGCAAATCATCCTTACTCCCAGCTACAACAAGTGTTCAAACATGTGGTAATATGTTAAGTTCAAAAACTGCTGAATAAAATGCATCGTTAACAAACTAAAAACTTTTTAATTTCTTCCTACAAATGAACATTGACTGACAGATTCGAACCTGCAGGGAGTTGGAGCTGTTGTTGGAGCTTTATCCCGCAACCTTCATGAACTTCAGAAGTATGAGGAAAGTCAAGGGAGCTTCGTATCAATTTATGATCAGCCTACTCTTCCCCTTCAGGTTTCTTCTACATTGACTTTGTTTCATCATCTGATGTTAAGTCTCTTAATTTCCGTCAATGTTTTCAGGATCCTGTTATTGATTCAATAAGAGCAGCGGTTGATAGGTTAACTAACTCAACCAACTTCCTAAACTTTTTGGGGAAGCATGCACTTATTGTGGATGAGGAGCTATCAGCACCTGTTGATGAGCATGTTGATGATCAAAAATATCATTTTATGTCTCTATCACTAAACTTGGCAAACACATTTTTATATATGGTGAATACATATATTATAGTCCCTACTGCAGATGATTACTCTATGAGCCTTGGAGCAGCACCAACGGTTTGTGGTATTGTGATCGGGGCAATGGCAGTTGCACAGGTGTTTTCTTCAGTGTACTTTAGTGCGTGGTCAAATAAATCATACTTCAGACCTCTAGTATTCAGTAGCATAGTTCTTTTTATCGGCAATGCCATGTATGCCATGGCATATGATCTTAATTCGATATGGGTTCTCTTATTTGGTCGTCTTTTATGTGGGTAGGTATTTTTGTATTTTTCACTTGCTTTCATTACTTGATGACCATAATAAGTTTTGATTTTGCAGCATCATTCAAAACGTCTGATTTTAATTGCAGATTTGGTTCTGCCAGAGCCGTTAATCGACGTTATATTAGTGATTGTGTACCGACAAAAATCCGCATGCAAGCATCAGCAGGTTTTGTTAGTGCAAGTGCTCTTGGAATGGCCTGTGGTCCGGCATTAGCTGGCTTACTACAGACCGAGTTTCGGATTTTCAATATTACATTTAATCAAGACACCTTGCCAGGGTGGGTTATGACTATTGCTTGGCTCCTATATCTAGCGTGGTTGTCGATCACTTTCAAGGAACCTTCTCGTGGGATTGAAGAGAATCATATACCACATCAATCCAATACTGGTACCTAAATCAAGGGTTATTTATATGTTTGTTCTTTCTTTTAAACTAAAGCAATTGAAGATGACAGTTCTTTTGCTTGTCCTAATAGAAAACAGTGCACTTGAGAAAGGCTTAAGACATCCATTGCTCACCAGTTCAGAAAATAAGGTAGATGAAGATGCTGATCAGGATAATGATGATAGTGAAGAAGCACCAAAAGAATCTCGTCAGCCAGCCAATTCAATTGGAGCAGCATACAGACTCCTTACACCTTCTGTAAAGGTTTGAGAACAATTCTAAATGTTACAGTTTCAACTCATAAAATGTTGGATTTCCATCATAGATTATGAGAAGTATTCGTTTTAATCTCTGTTGAATTTAACTTTTCATGTCACACATCATGCCCCAGAGAAACAGAGAAGGAAGGCGCTCCCAAGATGTTAGATAAAATGCAAGCCAAAAATAAGAGCTTGCAGAGAGAACATTTTATTAAGAGATACACGCTGTTTCAGTACATCTAAACAACAGAAAAACTTGAATATAAAGGGTAAAGGAAACAAGACTAACTGAAGCAAAACAGATCTAATAGAATAAACCGAAAGAAGCTATCCTGCGATATCTCTATCACATTCAGCTTATTATTGTTTTAGATCGTTTAGGATTGTGAAATCTTTGCTGTACAGTTTGTCTGATATCACAATTCACAAATTTCCAATTGAAAACCAGATAAAGGTTTTTAAGCTGACCAACGTTATGTAACATCTCAGGTTCAGTTATTGATATATTTCATGCTAAAATATGCAATGGAGATTTTACTATCAGAATCTAGTGTCGTCACGACATACTACTTCAATTGGACAACAAGCACGGTTTCCGTTTTTCTTGCTTGCCTTGGCTTGACAGTTCTTCCTGTCAACATTGTTGTTGGAAGTTATATAAGCAATATGTTTGAGGACAGGTAACGTGTAAAAAACCTATGCTTCATCTGATTATCATTCATAAAGCTAAACTATGATCTGGAGTATGCAGAAAGATGCACGACAAATTGATAACAGATTTTGGATTTTAATACTTGAGGAAATGATAAAAGCAAGTTTAGAGATCCAATCCAAGAGATAAATATTTTCACTCATCCACTCATGACATTAAAATTGTTGATACTATCCATCTACACACTTAGAGATTCTCTTTCTATTTGATCGTTTTGTAGGCAAATTCTGATGGCATCAGAAGTTATGGTTTTCTTAGGCATACTCTTTAGCTTCAATGTAATTGTTCCATACTCTGAGCCACAATATGTCTGTTCAGGGCTGCTTATGTTTGTTTCTGCTGAAGTACTTGAAGGTAAGATCTTAGATTCTTATCAGTGAACTGGCAGGTCTGCTTTCCAATTTATAATGGTGGAGATGCACAAGAATCATGGTGTTATATCTCACTAAGCATAATTATTGAATATGATAATAGTTACCATCAGCAACACAGGCCAGCAACGTAGCATGTGGTTATTAATCAAATGTGATGTATATTAAAGAGCAAAAGGCATCTGAATATGGAACATGATGAAAACATATTGGGGTGATTGATTGTTATGATGTTTGACAATGATTTATGCTTTACAGGCGTGAACTTGTCACTTCTTTCACGAGTTATGTCATCAAGGCTTTCTCGTGGAACCTACAATGGAGGGCTTTTGTCCACAGAGGCTGGGACACTTGCACGAGTGATTGCAGATGGAACCATTACTCTAGCTGGCTATGTGGGTGTGAGTAGGCTTCTCAACATCACCCTTATTCCTTCTTTCCTCATTTGCGCAGTTTCCATAATTGCAACTTGCTATACCTACAATTCTTTATATTGATTTGATCTATCAACTTCTTCGAGCTCCATGAGGTAGTGAAAGAGTAGCTAGGCTGTCCAAATGTAAATTCTTCAGTTCCATGGATTCCTCATGTATCATCCCCATTATTACAATGCTCATTATTATTCATACATACAATATAAGAAAAACCTCAATTTTATTACTATTTTTATACTCTGCACTTTACATTATTTTTCTCCCTCAGGGTATTACTTTTTTTAAATGTTTTTTTATTTCTTAAACTGTATTATTATCAACAGGGATACAAACATTCTTTCTTTTATATTTTTCTTATCATAATCAATTGTATATATAAATTTAAATGATTTTTCTCAAAATGATTGTGTTCTAATTAATATTATAAACATAGCAAAACAATATTTGTCAGTAATTCTATGAGGATTTTGTATACGTTTCACGTATTACATGTAATTTTTATTCTATTGGATAATAGTTGATCAGTAAAAGTGTCATACCTTGATTTAATTTGGACTACTTTTTAATGAGTTAAAAGTGTTGTCATTTTATACAACCTTAAAAAATAAATTAAGTGAGATTGATTCATTTAAATATATTTTATTTTTCAATTTGGTTTATATATTTATCATAAAAAATTCAATAACATTAAGAAATTATTAAATTTATTAACTTTAGTCTCTCCACTTTATATAAGTATAGTGTTGAGACTTTCACTAAATATTAAATATAATTAGAAAGTGAAATTATAAAGAAAAAAAAAAGTAAAATTTAAACAGTTAATTTATATAATTGAATAAAAATGAATTAAAAATTCATATAATTTGAATTCTCTTGAATGATTCTAATAATAAAAAATAGAATATGAACTTACCGAAAAAAAAATAATGAATAATTATAATAAAAAAATTACTAAAAATACAGAAAGAGTTGTTGTAATGAAGTATAGATCAATCCACTCAAACTCATTTAATTAAATTTAATTTATCCTATATACAAAAGAATTATATTTTTGTATTCAGATGGGAGAATCCTATTATCTTTATTAATTCATATTTATTATTGTTGATAAAAAAATAATTATATATTTTTAATTCAATCTATCTCAAATCCATAGTATATGAGATTGACTCTGAGTTTAAAACTATTTTAAAACTTTATTTATAGATAGATATGCATAAACCGAAATCGTTGGCTATTGAAGTTTATAAACAACCAAGAGCTGAATAAAGAAGCTCGTTTAGAAGGTATTACTTTATTCAGGCAGCAATCAAACACTGAAAAGTTATGCCCATATAAGACAATAAAAACTCAGTTTGGTAGGACATTAACCTTAAAATCAAATATATAAAATCTAATAAATAATCCAAAAGCTGGAATAGCTCAGTTGGTTAGAGCGTGTGGCTGTTAACCACAAGGTCGGAGGTTCAAGCCCTCCTTCTAGCGTGATTTTTGTAAATTTCTTTTTATTTCTATTAAACTAAAATTACTGGGTAGGGTAACTTCAATCTGTCGACATGTCTGATTTTTTCCCTGACAACCTCAAAACTTAGATCACCCCATTACTTTCTTGGATCTTGGAAGTTGACAAGAAAATATGAGATAAATAATTAGTTAAATTATATTTATATTTTTATCCTTATGAAAAAAGAAAATATATGAGTAATTTCCTCAAGAGCAGCTCGTGAACTCCATTTTCTTAAAGTCAATAATGGGATGAAATCTGATTGTGTGGGATCCACGTAATGTTTCAACTTGCATCGACGAATATAGTATATTTTTTTTTTCATCTGTCTTTTCTTCTGTATTCCTGTGTTCATTGCTAATTTATACTATTCTGCACCAATGCAATTTTTGATCAAATATAGCGCCGAAGCTTAATGCTTAAACAGTTTAATCAAATAGCACTTTATATAATATTTTCTAAAAATATAGATTTGTTTATAGTTTGTTCTTAATTTGGCTTAGGCGAAAAGTGACATAAGATATCCAAAATTTTATTTGCAACCCCAACCCCAACACTGAACAAGTTCACGGGACCATGAATGAAGAACCCGTGATCAAAACAATCTTGCTCACAGTCGCAGCAGACAAAAGAATAGCAGCATCAAAGCAACTTAGCCACACGACAAAACTTCTTCCATGATGACAACGACCCCTTTGGATTCTTCCTCACTCTCTCCAACCAAACGCAACCCGTGACTTCAACAATCTTAAACAATTCAAACAATAATCTAAGACCTTTTGCTGTTATATATTCGCCCACACACACCTCTCCCAGAAACTCATATGGAACCCACCTTATATATGTTCTTCAAAAAAATTAACAATTACGAATATCTTTGTAAATGATATTTATGAATTTAAATTAAAGGGGGCAAATTACAACGTGTGTCAGCGATCCATCATGTGCCTAAAGTTTGAAACGTCGCATTCTTGAGGTACATTGTTGTGCCATGTCTTAAGAAAATGAAATATGACACACTTGTATTAAATCATCCAATAATCCAAAATTACTGGGTTCTGAAGAGAAAGGGAACAACTATATCTAATGAAGAAATGAGAATATTGGAATAATTTACTTTAGATGAGAACGAAAAGTCCACTTCATATCTATAAATCAAACTTTTTCTGTGGCTGTATTTCCGATTATATACTTGATAGAAACCAAATAAAACAAAAACATCCATACAATGAAAGAAAATACTACAACGTTTATCGGTCTTTATTATGTTTTGGATCTCGACACCCTCCGAATCAAAACCAAGAAGCAAAGCAAACGATACAGTACAAAGAAGCCGATCAAGATGTACACGTTGGTCCACCTTTCACTCTCTTTGAGCCCTCTCTTCTGTAGCACGTCAGCGCCAGTGATCATGCACTGTTCATTCTCTTGATACCATATCAAACACTTTGACACCAAGCACGAGTACTCGTTGATGAGAAGAGCGTCAAGAGCGTATTTGTACATGGATAAGAAGTGCATGAAAAGCCAGTACTTGGGCAAGCTATCCTTGGAGATAAAGTAACCAGAGAAAAGAAAAAACGCTGCCAGAAGCACCGTCAAGAGGGAAGTTCCGGCAATGTAGTTGGGTGCAAGAGAGCTCAAGAAGAGCACGAAGGAATTTGCCATGAGAACTATGACCCAAATGACCAGAACAAAGTAAGCAAAAGAAAGCCATGAAGCACAGAGGCCAACTAAGAAGTAAACCGGGATAGAATATATAACAGCAACAACGAACAAGTAGGGCAAGAAAACAAGCGTATTTGCAATGAGATGAGAAGAGAGCCTATAAACCCCACTTGAAGTTTCTCTTAATACGATAGGCCTCTCGTTGATGAAGATGGGAAGGGTTTCGGTGGTGGAAGATAAGAGAAACGTGAGAGTGAAAGCAAACAGACCAAACCTTTTCTCGATCCCTTCTTTTCCAAAACCTATGTTGATATAAATTGTTCCCAACACAAGCCCCACGAGAAGCGCTTCGGCAGTGTTGGTCAGAAGAAGTTGCCTTGTTCGGTAAATAATCTTCCAAAATCTGACGTAAAGAGTGAAAATCTCGTGCACCCTAGAGCTTTTATACATGATGCTCTCTCTACTGCTCCCTGATCGTCCACCGCCAGGAACCAAATTTAGTGAACTTGAACTTTCGGGCGACTCTTGAAGACTGGGTGGAGTGAGAGGCTTAACCTCATTCAAAATCTCCATGGCGTATTCCAAGGCATTGAGTTGCTGAGGGACGGTGTAGCCATTGGAGTGCAAGAAGCCCTGTAAGGTGGCAACGGTTCCATGATGAACGACGGTTCCTTTGGAAAGCAGCAAGATCCTGTCAATGCAGGAGAGGATCTTGAAGCTGGGTTGGTGGATGGAGAGGATGATGGTTCTGTTGCGAGAGAGGCAAGTTTGTTTGAGAATCTGCATGACTTTGAAGGCGGAAGTGCTGTCAAGCCCCGAAGTGGGTTCGTCTAGGAGTAAAACGGCAGGATCGTGGAGGAGGCTGAGACCGATGGAGACCCTTCTTCGTTCTCCGCCGGAGAGGCCGTGGGCGAGGCGCGTGTGGGCAAGATGGGAGAGGCGCAGTTGGGAAAGGAGTTGGGAGACGAGGGCACGGAGGTCGGGGGCGGAGGGTTTGAGGAGGGTGGCGGCGAAGAGGAAGGTTTCGAAGACGGTGAGGAGAGGGAGGGAGTGGTCGTGTTGGGGGACGTAGGAGGAGAGCTTGCGAAAGGAGGAGGGGAGGAGAGGGGAGGAGTTGACGGAGAGGGTGCCGTGGGAGGGGAGGGTTCGGGCGGCGAGAATGTCCAGGAGGGTGGACTTCCCGGCGCCGCTGGGGCCAACGACGGCGAGGATTTGGGAAGGGTGGGCGGTGAGGGAGACGTCCTTGAGGATGTAAGCTGGAGGGGTGGTGGTGCAATGGTTGAAGAAGGGAGGAAGTTTGGAGGAGGAGGATTTGGTGTAGCATATTGAGGTGGCGGTTAGTGTGTAGGTTTTGGGTGGTTGTGGTGGTGGCGAAGTTGATGGCGGAGGCGGAGGCGGAGGCGGAGGCGGTGGCGATGATTGGTGTTCCATGGAGGGGAGTGATGAGAGTGAGGATGGGTGGTGAGATGTATGAAGGATGGGTTAATTTCCATTCCAGTGTTGTGTGTGTAAGAGTATAAGGATAATATAGAATGAGACAAAAGGGAAAAAATAATTAAAAAAGTGTTGTGGTTAAGTCCATTGCCCTTCGGTGTTTCGATTCTATTTTATTCTACTGACAACAATTACTAATGAAATAGCTAGGTTCAATATTTATATTGTATATTGAATGTGTTATTCTTAGTTCAAAACAACATTACATAGACTATATTTTATTGGTAATACGATTTGACACTTTTTAAGTTGTCTCACCACGTAAGGTTTCACCCAGTTCAATAATATTTAATTTTTTTTACCTTATTACATAATTACAAAAGCAAAATAACCAAATTTAATAAGTTAACAGAATTTCTCCTATTGTTTTATGCATGTAATATGAACTTTTTGATCTTCCAAACAAATAAAGAGAAGGGGAAAACGCATGTTTAGTTTGGTCAAGTAATTTAACTTACAGGGATTTAATAAAATTTCTTGAAATGTCATTTGAACACAACTTTTTCTTCGATTCTAATTAGGGGCAACATTAATTTGGTCGTTGATCGTCGAGCATGTTGTTCTGTTCAAGTCTCAAGTCACATTTGAGAAAGATGATGAAATCCTACTCAAGACAAACTTTTATATTCGTTAAGACAAAATAAAAAGATAAAATATTCATAAAAAAAGTAAAGTTTTATATTTAAAATAAATAAATAAAAATAATATTAAATAAATGTAAAAAATTTATGAGTGTTAAAATTTTTCTTATTATTTTTCTGTTTAGTTGGTTTTTTCAAGACAGAAAATTAATATTTTATTGTATTTTGGGAAGTTGTATATTTTTACACTTCATTATCAAGTGTCTCGTCCGTGACAATGCATGCATATACATTGCATAAGGTTGCTTCATTTTGAAAAGCTTCTTTATTTTCTGAATCGGAGAGTTGTCAAGCATTTATTTTGGTTTAAAAAATATGCATTCAAATTAATTAAGGTGGTTGGCTTTTTATTTGTGTATTTCAAAAATATGCATTCAAGAATAAAAATCTCTATACGTGTATCACAAATAATAAAAAACATCTCACTATTAATGTCAGAATGTAAAGACAAAAGACTCAACCTAAAAACAATCCTAGTATGAAAAAATCGAATTATTATTTTTAATAAGAATGTAACTTCAGAATATCTTACATAAATCACCTTTAGATGTTATCAAATAAAAAACAGTGCGCTAAACAGCAAAAGTCAAAAAAAAAAATTAAAGCGTGAGGAGATTAAATAGGTTACTTATCTTAGGTCGTAGACTATGGCTTCTTGCACCCCACAAGAACTAAGTGCACCTCCAAAAATATTAAATCCACTCCCATCATTGTAAAAAAAAGAAAAACTCTAACATCTTCCACTGCATCATAACACCATCGCTGCCATTTCCATCATCAACAGCAAATATAAATTTCATATAGAGAAATATAAAAAAGATGCATAACATTTATTAACTGTTTCATTATGCAATCCCATAGTTTAAAAGAAGATTATTGGACTTTTCTTTTTGTTGGTTAAGATGCATAACATTTTTTATCTTTTTTTACTTTTAACCTTATTTAATTAAGAAACCCTAAATTTTTATTTTAGAGTCACAGCCCCACCTCTCCTTCTTGAGGAGCCGGATTGTATGAGTGAGTTTGAATCTGGAATGAATTGAAGGTATTATGATTCTTAGTTGTATCAAATTTATACAGTTTGGAGGTACACGTATAATATATCACGGTATTAATGTGTTGTTCATTGGAATATCATATAAGGTTTTGATTTAACCGGTAGAATGAGATTAAAATTCATTATAAATTATGGAGTTCAAAGATTTCTTCCTAAAAATTAAACTATTGGTCTTACTCTGAAACTGGGATTGTTAATTATAGAAATATATTAAAATTATTGTTACGAAGAACAAGATATAGAGAACAGTATGTTATAGAAAACGATTTTTGTTTGCATTAGCAAACAAAAATGGCATAAGAAGAACCTTTTCTGCATGTGGGCATGTGTGAAGTAGATGATAAGGTATGAAGCATGAAATTATTTACCTTACTCCAGCTATATATCACTAACATTGAAAATGGGGAAGCAAGAATCCGAGAGAAGGAGAGATTGAATTTCGAATGAAGTAGAAATTAAAGGTTTCTTAATTAAATAAAATTAGAAGTAAAAAGAAAAAGTAAAAATATAAGGTTATTTTTGTAATTAAAAATAAATTGTAAAAAATCGGGGAGGTGGAAGTCCCGGGTGGAGGAATTAACACCCAAATTTTAGATTGTAGGATTTAGAAAATAAAACTGTGTTTCCTATTATATAATCCATAGGGTGTTTCATCCTCCACCTCCAAGCTTTCATCCTGCACTTCCAAAAATTACCATTTTAACCTTAATTAATATTATTTTAATATTTTCTCTTTCTTCATAAAGTCATTCTGCAC
>NC_028358.1:40246888-40288050 GCF_000741045.1 Vigna radiata var. radiata | reverse complement strand
ATGAAGAAAGAGAAAATATTAAAATAATATTAATTATGGTTAAAATGGTAATTTTTAGAGGTGCAGGATGAAAGCTTGGAGGTGGAGGATGAAACATCCTAATCCATACCTATAAGAACTCTATGAATTGTTGGGTTAGTGACAGTGTTGGGCTTTTCTAATCCACCAGATTCTTCGGCCTAAAGCCCACAAACATTCTCACAGGTCAACAATGGACTTATTGGAATCACTACTTTGGAGACAAAAAATTGATAAAAACATTTAATTTCAGTCGGAAGATTGAGGTGTAACTTACTTAGATTAAGGATTTATGAACAATTTTTTTCCATAAAAATTTCTGGAAAATAAAATAAAGTTTTTCTATAAATTTATGAACAAGTTGAAATATTAAATTTTAAGAAATTATATGAAGTAATTTTTATGAATTGGTTCGTATAAAAAATAATTTTAATCTATAAAGACTTTTATCTCGTTCTTTATTTTTTAAAGATATTTATTTGTAAGAAAATGTATCCAAAGAAATATTAAGTTATATTAACAGTTGATATATTCCATCTACAAAATGTGGACCCATTTCGATTCTCCATCACCATTAATATTCATTCGTACAATCACATGTGTGCAAACCCAAAGTCAAATATATTATTATTCCTTGAAATAAGTTTCTAATAATTAAGAAAACATATATAATTTTAAGTACGGTTTGTAAACAGGGATTCATACAAGTTTTTTGTACATAGAACAGTTCAAAACTTTTAGTAAATTTATCTTTAAACTAAAGCAACCTTACAGAGTAATTAAACTTAAAATTACAAAATGGTTTTACGCAACAAAGAAATAAGTTTATTGAGGATTTTTTAGTAAGAAATTAAAAGTGAAGGGTCTTATGAACAATTATTTTTATTTTTATTTTTTTAATAAAACTTTGATATGATAACTATTGTTGGACTTTTGGGTATCGTGATAGTTATGTGATACATAATAAAAACTCAATTTAATAAAAATAAATAATTTAATTTGAGAAATACACATCCTTTATCCTTTGTCGAATATTAAATATAACTTTTTTTTTTCTGATTATAAAGTATTAGCAAATTATTAATGTATAATGAAAAATTTTATTGATTATCTTTAACGGGATTTCCTTAATTAAATTTTTATAATGATGTCCTTAGAAGTATTATTTTGATTAAAACAATATTTATTAGTTTAAAATGATTGGTAATTAATTGAAGGGTTAAGTGCACATGGATTGTTTAATCACCAACCGCTATTAAGGAGGACTATCTAACGAGAGATGTGGAATAGTGTTTATTGTTTTAGCTTTACATGGTTTGAGAAAACTTGTCTAAGATGCAATGAACTAAAACCATGCAATTCAATTCCCAATCACACTGTCTCCCAAAGATGTCATTATCCAAAACAGGAAACATATTACTGGAAATTGGATTCAATGATTTATTTTTATCATCTTAATTACTCAATGAAGGAACAGAAATCTGGTGAGGAAACATAGCAAATCTACCATTCTCGGAGGAAAGAAACACTGTTCTGTCGATGTTTTTCCTGTGTTTCTGGGTGCATTGCACATTCTTAATTTCTTAACTAATATTAGGCTTCTTAAAATTGGTTCATGGAACCTAGCTTAGGTTTTTGTGTTTTATTCTTTCTATGTTAGTTTCAACCAGACAATATCAACATCGCCCATTTTTTTTCCCTTTCCATGGATAAACATATTTTCTCTTTAGCTCTTTCCTTTCAAAATTCACTTTTTTTAAATGGAATTATCGTTCAACTTATAAATAAGTGTTTCATCATACACACTTTTTTATTCCTATGTCTAGTCTTCGTAAATAGAATAATAATAATAATAAGAACTCTCTAATAAATAATTGATCTTTATTGCTTATATTATTATTTTTCGCATTAAAGAAATATAATGGGATTGAGAATCAAGTCTAACACTTTTTTATAGCATTTTTATATTTTTTATGAACATTATTTTGAGATTTTTCTTTTAATCCTTAATTATATTCACACTTATAATTCTATTTTTCCTTATCTATTAACATACTTCTTGTAAAGAGAGATTTTTTGTAAGATGATAATTTTCCAAATAAATTACACTCGAAACAGTTTAAATTTTAAGGGATAAATTATTAAGTTACACTTTTATCTTTACTATTAAAATTAATATAAAATAAAATGTAATTTTTATTATTATAATAAATATTAATATTATTATTATTATTAGTGATAGTATTATTGCTATCATTATTATCAATATTTTTATAATAATAATTATTATTAATATTAATTTTTTTCAATAGTTTTAATTCCGCAATTATCATTAATACTAATGAGGATGTTATTACCATTAATAAAATTTAGACACACGCTTAGATTCTCAGGAAAGATCACAAGTGAAATCTACTGTTGTGGCGGAGCTTCAAGTGTAGAAGAGAGTGAGGGGGCCACGTTTGGTTAATTTTGGAATGCTTCTGTTGTCATTAATTATGCCTTAGAAAATTGCAATACTTTGTAGATGGTCTCAATATACATTTTGACCTCTGTGCAATTACAAAACACTCTTTTTCTCACCAACAAGCACAGTTCAAACCTCCATAATGTCTCAGATTTAACTTTGAATTTGCAGTCTGGCTAATCATGTCATACCACTACCACTTTCAATGCCTTTCTACATACATAACATTACCACCAAAAACCCTACTTCATTGCTTAATTCAAACACACAATCATTCAAACACTATTATCTCTCTCTCTCTCTCTATATGTATAGTTACATATCCATTCCTTTACTTATTTCCTAATAGCTTTATTTTGCAAGTAGCACGTTAAATGTAGTGTATGCGTATCTTGTATGTTTTATTAAAGTTATTTTATAGAGAAACAAAAAAGCATACTTTTTTATATATATTATAAGTTAAAGCTTATAACGAAATCTTATTAAACTACTTTTTTAAATCACTTTTGTTGTTTTCATGTTATCTCTCCTACATGATTTTAAATAGTTATATAAAAAGCGACTTTAAGATTATTTTTATTTCTTCTTTTTAGTTTTTTTAAGAACTTTTATTTATAAAAAAATGTTTTGGAGAAACAAATTTAAATAATAATTTATATAAAAAAGCATACTTTTTTTAAGTTTATATTTTTAAAAATTTGTATAATGTTATCTTTTTGCTTAGAATGATTATTTGCTTTTAAATTGGAGTTATAAGATTTATCTAAAGAAGGGTAAGAGAGGTTGTGGTTTAACCCTCTCATTAATATTTAAAAGATATAAAATTGACCTGATAAAAGTTAGAAAAAACAAAAGGAGAGGAAGGATAAAAGAGGTTGTAGGTTGAACTCTTCTACTGACCAACAACTAATACTTGTCCATAAAGAAAAATTTTCTTTTAACTTTGTAAAGGTAAGATAGTCTTTTAAGGTATTTCAAAACGTGGTTATTTCTAAATGAACTTCTTTTAAACTTTTATGGTAAATTCATTATAGAAAAAATATTTTATAATCAAGTTTTTTTTCTGTTTATTTTTTTTTAGTTGTTATATTTTTAGTTTAAACCATATTAAACTAATTCACATATATAAAAATGCTGTCTAAGGATAAAAATGTCACAATTATATATACATTTGTGGTTTAAAAACTACTAAAGGTCATGTTCTATAAAACATTGATTATTTAGGCACTATATTTTTAAATATTGTCCTTAGAAAATGTAAGCTAACTAATAAAATCCTAATTTCATTATCTAAGTTTTCTCTATCAATTTTTACATTTTCATGCTATTTCTTTTTTAGTTACACTTTGAAAATCCTCTTCACACTTTTAAATTAGACAACGTTTACATGAAAACAATTCAAAAATCATGGTTCAAAATAAAAATAAGTTAACATTTTTTATTATTGATTATATATAAGCTTGGAATTAGTGAAATTTAATTTCCATTTTTTTTATAAAAAAATAATTTATAGATCCGTATATAAGATCGATAGATAACACTTGTTTATATTTATATACAGACTATAGCATTTATATACAGATATTATCTTTAGGAAACATTCTGACCACTATGAGTATAAATTACATACGGATATATCAATAAATAAAATTCATATGTAAAATTCGATGTAACTCATCCGTGTGTGATACCTATATTATATATGGATCAAAATTCGTATGTGATATCAATTGATAATAACAAGTTTTTTCTTTGTAGTACTTTAATGTATAACAAAAATGTTCCATTTATTTTAAGAAAATCGTTAGAAAATGTAGATAGTTATAGACTAATTATAAAAACATGAAAAATTTATACTATATTTATAACTTTTGGTTTAATGTTAAACGTTCAATTCAATGAATTGGCATCAAGTCAAAGTCACAAATTCTATTTCCAATAAAAACAGTTTGATGCTTTCTTAGAGGAAAAATTACTGAAAGAAAAACATTATAGCTTAAAAGTGTAGTCTATCGAAGCAATGACCACAGCTAAAAAGCAATGATTAAACCGTTGCATAATCTTAGGGCCTCGACTTTTCTACTTTATAGACAACATTTTTAGTTTGTTGTATAAACTAAAAAATGGTGTATTATGAATGACATACTATTATTTTATCATATTTCCTTTCTTAGTTGTCTCTTGAGATTTTTGTGATTAATATAAATTAGTATTACAAACCATCTAAATTAAAAAATAAATTTTATTACTTTAATAAAAAGCATGTCCTTTGATAATAAGAAACTATCCTTGTTACCTACATCAATGGTGATGACAATAATATCCCTTAATTGTTATAAATGATAACATGTAGGGATGACAATGGAATAGCACAGAGAACAGTTTCACTATCTCATATTCATAAAAAATAGAAACCACCTTCGTCTCCATAATGGATATACACTCATCCCGTGTTTGTACGTATGTGATAGTTTCAATGTCAATTAATATTTATAACATAATAAAATAAATTTACAAAGAAGACATAATATTATTAAATATTCAATGTGAAAAAGATATATTATTTTTTTTTAGTATTAAATATTAAGAAAAAAAATTATAATTATATACCTTTAAAATTAAAATATCAACTAAAATTTAATGAAACTAAAATATTTATTAAATTTGCAAAGTTAATGAGACTAAGATATTTCATCTTTTAAATTTTAATATATATATATATATATATATATATATATATATATATATTAGGTGATGATAAATAATATTTATGATTATGTTATTAAATTATTATATTATAGTAAATAACTTTTTTTATATAATTGTAATGATGATAAAAAAGAATTATATAAAAAAATTACATAAATATTCTAGATAATAAAAAATAAAAATAAACAATTAATGTGTATCTTATAAATAATTTAATACATTATTAAATAAAATCTCATAAATGAAAACGAACGTATAATAAAAAAAATATGATAAGATGAAAAATATTTTAGATAAAATCATTTTTTGTTGATATAATATGTTATAATTATATAAAGAATTATTACTAATTTGATATAATAATATTATTATTAATTTGACTGAATAGATAGCATTAATTTATTTTTGAAAAATATAGGAACAGTTTGAGAAAGTTAAAAACATACATAAAACTTTTAAAGCATACTTTTTAACTTCTAATTTTTGGGAAAACTTGAAACTTTCTCTAACAGGAATTTATGTAAAGGTAACGATTGAACTTTAAACAAATATCTTTATTTTTGTTTTTTACTGGCATAGATACTTTTTTTTCTTTATTTTTTTATTGTATAATTTTATTTTAAGTATACTAAATTTATATTTTAAAAGTTTGAAATAAGTTTATTTAAAATTAAACACATAAAATAAATAAAAATATCTGTGGGTACAAAAAGAAATTAAATGTATTTTTTCGTGGTGTTGCCATCTCCGCAATAAGCTATTTACAAGTTCTCTACAATAAGAACGGTTATTTGGTGTAATAATGAAGTATTTAAGTATGATAATCAAGTTACTGTTTTCTCAATCTCTCAAGTGAAGTGAGATTGTTATATTTTGTAAAAAAGTTATATGTCTGTGACCAAATGATTTTTAGTAAGTGTCATAATCTTTAACTAAAATAAACAATGGAAGATTTATAACACTTTTATTACGGTAATTATTAGTGAAATGTCCCAACATATTATCAAAACATATTTTTTCGTAAGTAAATTTAGAAATAAAACTATCACCAGTCTGACTTTAAAATGATAAAAAAAATATAAATAAAAGAATTAAACTTACTGAAGTAAAAATCCGTGCATATTTTGATAACAGCCAGCAACAGCTTAAGTTAACCTTTTCTACACATAAAGACTAAAGAAGAGGGTTATGCAAAAGTAGAGGTGATTATTATTTAAATAAAATTTTAAAAATTAAAAAAGATTTTATTAAAGTTTAGAACAGAGTCCATAGTCTGAAGTCGTGTGAAAGAAAGAAGTGATGGTAGCAGAGCACTAGTTTTTATGGCAGTAGTGGCAGCCAACCATTCATTGCTCCTGCTTTCAATGTGTATTTCGTCCTCTCACATTTCTCAACATTGCTTTCACTCAATTCATTTCTGCCACTATTTCACACCAATTGGCACAAATATGCTGTGCGCATTACAAAACAATGATGACAATAATCCATAAGGGGTAAGAATTTCCAAAAATAAAATTTACGCCATTTCTATTTAGCTTATATGCGGGAAAAGGAGCGGAGGGAACAAGAATTGAGATGAAAGTCATGTCAATAATCAGAAAATGAAGTTTGCTTGAATCATTTGATGGCATCGAATCAAAATGAAATAAACCTCAAGCAGAGTGCTAAGAGCACAGACAGACAGAGATATAGTATAAGATCCCTTTGATTCTTCCCATTAATTTACACTCACCACCAGGGGAGTCTCCAACACTACCTAATCATCACACCTATTCCTTTTTCTTTCTTTACAAAGTACACTAAAAATACAAAAATTACACATTTTCTCTTCTTTTTCACCAACACTTGTGCAAAGTTACACTTTTGCCCCACGTTCACCGTCCAATGACTTTCTCACCGGATACATTGATCCTTCTGCAAAAAATTCAAACTACGTTACAACTCATCATTCAAAACAACAAACCCAATTTCACTTCAAATTTTATAACACTCAGTAATGTTAAATTACCTCTCGAGTTAAAGGACCTCTTGCAATGAAGAATGGCGCTTTGAATGCCATCATGCTGCAGCAGCAGCGTGTCATCGCTCCTACTCGCCGGGGAACTAACTCCGGCTACCGCGGACGACGCAGACCGACTCTTCCCCAAATGTTTCGAACCCACCCTCATCCCCTTCCCCTGTTTCTCCATCGTCGAAGAAACAGAGGCTACCGACGGCGACGAAGACGGTGACGTCGCGAAACCTTCGCCGGGGAATCTCATGTTATCACTATATCTCTTGGAGACTTTCACATACAGAGGCTTAATCAGTTTTAGATACTTCCGCAACGCCTCCTTCGAGAACCGCTCCGGTTTCGGCTCATCGTTGCTGTAACCCCGAACCTTGCTCCCGAAGCTTCTCGTGCTGTTATCCCTGCTGAGATTGGGAGAGGATCGGAAATCTTCGACGCTGAGCTTCACCGCGAATACCTTAGCCTCGTTCGCAGAGTGCTCCGTTTTCTGCGGAGGAGCTCTGCTTCGCTTTCGGAACATGAAGATTCTGAAGCTTGGGGCAGACCTGAGAAGCGCAATGGGGGATTGAGGTTTGGATATAGGCTCGATTGGGAGGACCTTACGTTTAGAGATAGGTTCGGTAGGAGACAGAGGTAACGTGGTTTTGAACGGAACGTCGTTTTCTGTTTTGCCCAGTTCGTCTTTGGAGGGAAGACTTTTGAGTTCGGTTGTTGTCGTGGTGGTTCGTTTAGGGTCTTCGTCGTTTTTGTTGTTTTCTTTGTTGTCGAAATCGGGTAGCGTGAGCTCCAAGTCGAAGAAGGAGTCATCTTCGTCGGATTCAGTGTCGGTTTCGACCACCAGGTGGGGTTCGGATGTAGTGGTCATGGTGGCGTGTCTCCAGAACTTGAGGAAGTTCAGAGCGTCCATGAAAGGAAAAGACTCAACAGAGGTGAAACCAGAAAGAGTGTTCTGTTGTTGTGAGGTTGAGTTTTGGGTTTTATAGGGACAGTGAGGTGAATGAACTAAATAAAATAAGTGTGTTTCAGATAGAGAGATAGAGATAGAGATAGAGAGAGAGAGAGAGAGAGAGAGAGAGAGAGGAGGGTTTAACTTTTCGCTTCGTTTAATGGCGCTTGAGTAAGCATTGAATACGGTGCTTTCTTGGGGAATCAGAGGGGCTTAGCTTTTGCTTTTTTGGAGAGAAACGTTTTGCTTTTTGTTTTCATTTTCCTCCTCTCTTTTATTTTATGTTTCTTAAAATTGATTGTTTTGTTTGTGAGCATGTGGGGGAGAGAGAGTAGATAAAAAATTATAAAAAAATGAAAAAAAGGCACTGAGTAATGTACAGTGCCTCTGACCTCAGACCTTGGACTCATACAGAGTCATGAACGAAGCGTTTCAGTCTTTCATCAGAGTTCCACAGGTAAATTTGAAAACTGAGATTTGTTTGGCCCACTTCCGATCCCATCAAATACTGTATTATTCTACTTCTAGCTATACTATATCTCTGCCTGGCTGTGATGCAATGTCACTTTGGATTAAGATTTTTATTTATATGAAGGTACAGAGCCAGAATTATTATTATGAAACTAAACCAAGCAGTTCAGATAAAATCTGTGAATGATTATGAGAGAGCATTGATTAAAGTATTTGTTGTAATGCAGGAGATGCGGTTTGAGATGAAGAGAGTGGAGGGAGGGAGGGATGGCGATAGGAAACTTCCAAAAAGGTAGAGTGGAAGAAAAGGAAAAGAAGGGAAGAAAATGAAAGAGAAAAGGGTCATAAAAAATAGAGAAATGCAGAGCAAAGGAAACGTAAGGGCTATCAACTGCTTTACCTTTCTTTCTTTACAGAGAGAGGAATTAAAAAGAGGTGGTGCAAGTCAGAAAATTGGGTTCTTTTACAAGGCAAAGTCATTAGGTGCAAAGCTAGAGCACGCATGTTCTGCTGCTTTTAGGACCCCATCCTATGTGACTACACCTATCTTTGAAGAGGTCCAAGTCTTTCTGCCATTGAATGAGCACAAGGGTCCAACTCTTTTGCTTCAAAAGGTTTGACTTGTTACTCCCTTTGGCTTTGGCTACCATTCCACTCTTTTCTTATTGGCTAAAACCTCAGAAAATTTCACCCAAGCTCAAAAATAACATTTATAAATAAATTAACCAGCAGAAAAACATTATGAATATTTGAACTTTAATGAGTTTGGTGTCCATGAACTACGTCCGTAGAAATGTCAATTCAAAGGAATTGTCTCTAACTAGGTAAAACATCATTCCTTATTTAATTAGCAGCAACATAATTAGTGGGCCTTAATTTAGAATTCTAAACCTACATCCCAAAGTCCTGATGTTATATGTAAGACTATTTCGAGCACATTTCCAAATCAATTTGTACACCACAGCTAATGAAAACAATGTTTAAGCATCAAGGCCTACTACCTGCCTGAAATTATTACAACTTGAAAATTTTTTATACTTCTTTTCTAATGCTTGGCAAATTCTAAGGGATCTCATAGGGTTGGTCCCGTATCTAGTAGGGGTTATTAGCTGTTTCGACACTGTTTAATTCAATCACAGACAAAATATAATGAACATAAAAAAAATTGAAAGTATCTGCGAAATATCTTATTATAATTATAACAGCATACTCCTCAACATCAATCATTAATTGAGGAAAGGTAGAAAAAACAATTCCCAGAAAGTTAAAAAGATGAAAATCATGATATCATGTATAACCAATAAATACTGTTTTTGGCATAGCAAAAGAAACCATTTATTAAAACAATTCTAATGCATTGTATCATTGTATGGACCTCAACTGCATCACTACTGTCCTATATATCATAACCCTAAAAGTTTTATCATGTGTGTATACCTTTGGAAAATATGCTGATCTTGCGTGGTATGGAATATTTTGTGGTCCTGCTCTTAAATTGTTTAAGTTTTTTCCCTCAAGATTCTCTCTGATCAGTGACAACGGAAAATCACTTCCTTAACTGTTTATCAATCTTTTACACAGTCTTACGATCTTCACTACAAACAAACCAAACTCAAATTTACATTTGAAAGGTACCTTTCAAATTTTAAAGGTTCTGAGCCAGAATATATACTTATAGTGACACCTAACCCTGGAAATATATATCCGAAAACTATGTTTTTAGTTACAAAGGTTCAGAATCTATAAAGAGGAAACGAACGTAATGATTCATAAGACTGTAATACTTCTGGGATATAATCTGATATTCATTTGACTTGTAGTGGTTTAAAAAGTATGTTTGCATGATGGAATTAGAATTTGGATAAGAACAAGGAAGTGTATCTACAGGGTAAGGTTGTGTGACGTTACATAAAATGTTTTATTTTTCCTTATCCCCTCACCTCTTGCCAATTTCAAAAGGAAACCTGTCTGGTTTATGGCTTGCACCACATGAGATTGATTCCTCTTACTTCGGCAGAATTTACTGCCGAGTCTACGAAGATTGAATGTATTTTTTAAACATACTACATAATGATATGATATCACTAGGACAATTTGTTTGTTGTTCTGTTTTCTTCAGTGATTTGTTTATTTTATTTCTTCACGTAGAAAATGAAACACTCTATGTCTGTCTCATTTTTTAAATCTTACTCAACATAATTTGGACTCGACATATTTAAAATAAAGTTGCTAATGCTTCTCTTTCTATAGATGCAGCTGAAGAAGTTGCTTTCGTTTGATGACACACTGTTGTTGGTTGTCAGAGTAGCTTCATTCAAGAAAATGGTGTGCTTATGATGTGTGGTTTAACTCCGTAAGAATAATCAATCACACAAAACTGTTATTTTCTTAACATACTGTCTGTCTGTCTATGTTGAATTTTGCAGGTTGCACCTTATCTAGAACACACATGTGTACGAAGTTGTAATTGGTCTTTTTCTAAACGGATGGTCGAAGAAGTTAAATTAAATGGGTTGAATTTGAATGCTGAAATTGAATTTTGAATTTTTGTAAAATTTAGCATAGTTCCAAATTCTTAATTTGTTGTTCACATTGATGGGAGCCAGTGTGACACTTTGTGTTGGTTGTGTTCTGGTGGTTGGGGGTGGCACTTTCTGTCGTTTTTAGGACAATAACAATTGAATCAATTGGTCAAATGATTCTTCATTGCAGAAATTTCTAAGTGGGGTCTTCATGCTCCATGCTAGTGGGGGCAGCAGGAACAGGATTTTCTACCATAAAGTTTTGTGTGGTTTTCAGTACCAAACCAAAATAAGAAATCAGAAGCTTGCCAAGTCTTGTAGAGAAGTTCATGTCTTTGCATGTTCATATATAGAAAGGAGAATATAGGTATAGTATTCTGTGTATGTATCATTGTAACCTCTTTTGACCGGATACTGTGAGAACTGAATACCTTGTACTTTTCCATTTAGATTAATCCGAATTGTATTACTGATTTCAGATGAATATATATATAGGAGTTGTGGGTTCATTTATAAAATAAGTAGATGGAGATTTCAAAACCTTTTTATGAGTGATCAATCTTCTAGACTCATCACATTACACCATAGGTAGTTGGAGATTTCTTAATTTTTTTTTTCAGAACCTGTATAACAACAGTAGTTAATATAAGGTCTACTGTTTATCCAATCAACAATTTCTGAGCACCTTCATTGACATAAAAGAAGGAAATGAAAACTCATTTTTTTGACTGTTTCACAATAGATAAACTTAATTCTATTGCAGGTAACAAGGTGACACTGTGAATTTACCCACACACTCACACCTAATAAAGTTTGACTATTCAAAACCTTAATAATTAAGCCTGTGTACGAATACATTTCACTGCTCAAAATCTTAATAACTAAGCCTTTGTTCAGAACTAGGAGCCAAAATTCGCCAACTTTATTAGAACTTGAAAATCAAAATTGATAACAAAACATGGGCAGTGAAAAAGCAAGATAAAAACGATGAACTTCTAAGTTGACCACTTTTATTTCAATGTCTCTTACATGCACAACCATGCAGCATTACTATGTCTCTTATATGCGCTACTATAAAATGGTGGTAATAACTTTAATTAAATTTTTTAAGTCTAATTTAATTGAGGATCTATGCCTACAACCTGTAAGGTCTAATTAGATTCTTATATCAGTTTTATCTGAACTAAAATGCCAAGTCACAGTGCAGCTTTATATGTTAAGTAAGAGTATTTGTTTCCTGGATGAAATTATATGTTTCAAATATTAATATTTTCATGAAAGATGTGTCATAAATTTTTAATATTTTTTACTATTTTAATACACAAATACATATTTAAAATACATACAATAAAATTAAAATAAGAAGTTAGTTTAATAAATAATTTCAGTTTCTACGAAAATATAGAACTCCCACCTTCCTGCATTCCTGCATGAAACGAGAAAAAGAAACGTGTACATAAATTCTTACCAATAAATTACGTCTCAAATTAACATGTCAGTGTCTCCAACTCGAATGATTGAAAATAATTGTTAAAAGATTTCAGAAAAAAAAAATGTATACATGCTTTTATTTCTTATTTTATTTCTTGGTAACCAGCTTTTAGCTTTGGAGGGTGACTATTCAGTTGATAAAACAATAATGTTTTTAAAAGTTAAAAATAAGTTATATATGATTTTTAAAATATTTCTTTTAAATATGTAAACCTAAGAAATAGTTCTCATAGAAAAATTAACCAGCATATTTTTTATCAGTTGCGTATTTATAAAAAGATTTATTTGATTTTGAAAAATAACAGATGAATAATTCATTCATAGACTTAAATAAATAAGTTTGATCATTTTTTAATAGACAAATTAGCAAAATTTAGTTATAAATAGATAAATTGCTTAACTTCCCTAATCTTAGCTACATATAATAAAATGAATCGGTCAAAAGCATTGCTTTATTTTGTTTATCATTAACCAATGCCTGTTTTCTTTTCAAATGTCAAACTTTCAACCAAGCCCAAGTCCATCATTTATGGCAATTATCGATTTCTCATTCCAATGACTTTCGGGAAAGAAAGAAAAACTTTACCTGCAATGCTCCAAGGCCTAATGAAGAAGAAGGAGGTCAAAAAATTAGGATTAAACTAAATAACCCATCAGGTCATTTTAGAAATTCCACATAAATTATTGGTGCAGAAAGAGATCTGATGGGTGTAGGAAGCAATTTCTTGAATCAAAATGGAAATTCAGGCCCAAAACATAAGGTTTGATATGAAAAAAAGCTAAGGGAGATGAAAATAATAAAAATGGCGCACATCTAATTAGCAAACTTCCTCAGTAATCTATACAAATTCCAAAACATAAATTCATCTGAGCTTTTCTTTCTTTCTTTTTATTAAAATTGGTTTCAAGTGGTGTGATTTATATTTAGGATAATCATACTTTTGACAACATTTTAACATGTGATTGATTTATATTGGTATTTTTTATTACTATTATTGATTGTAAAGTAATTTTGGATCAATGGAACGTAGATGATGTTAAAATATTGTCAAAGTATCATTATTCTTATATTTATACGAGCTTGTAAAATTAAGTTGAATCTGGAACCTTCTTTGATTATGTAAAAATAGATAAAAAAAGATACAGCGAGATCAATGGGAGGGGTTGAGAACATGCAGCATAAAAAAACAAGGCTTAATACCGCTTTTGGTCCCTAGTTTGGGAGGGTTTGTTCAATATGGTCCTACCTTTTTTTTTCATAACAATTGATCCCACCTTTTGAAAAAACTGTTCAATTGAGTCCTTTTTGTTCATAGTGGTCCCATATTCAAGTTTAAATTGTTTATTATTAGAGCTGTCAAAACGGATAACCCGGCTCGACCCAACCCGGCCCACCACGGATTGGTCACTTAGTGAGCCAACCCAACCCGACTCATTTATTAGCTGGGTTCAACCAGAAAAGCTTGAACCCAGCTCGACCCACCACGGGTTGGTGGGTAAACGGGTTGACTCACTAGCCCATTTAATTAAATTTTTTTAAATAAAAAAAATACAAACTTCCTATAATTTAAATTTAAACAATTTTCACTCCCAAAAAATTATGTTAAAGACAATTCAAAATAATAATAAAAAGTACAATATAAGGTAATGAAAAAAAAAACATAGAAAAAAAGTACTATGACACTTTTATTCATTTAAAAAATATATATATTCTCAACCGCATGTATTACAGTTTTTATTTTAAATATCTGAATTTGAAAAAAAAAAAAAACTCAACCTATATTTTATATATACAAACGAGAAAACAAGTATACTATTTATTTTTGTACTCATTTGGAGACCAAACATGTACGTATCATACAAATTAAAATAATATAAGAAAAAGTGGAGATGTATAAAGAAAATGAGTTTAGGAAAAAGAGAAAAGATTGATCTATTTGAATTATGAAGAGGTTCAACTGAAGTGGAAGATTTCCGTTATTTATTCCTAACCACCATTCCGAGCTCGAGACTCGGACTCAACAACCCACGAAATATAAATGGAGAGGGTTCAGTGAAACTCGGTCCTCTCTTTCTCTCTCACCCGCTCTTTCTTCTCTTTCCATTATTCGCATATCCATGGCGTCAGTGGATACGGATTCCTTCGTTGAAAAGATGGAAGAGAAGTTCCACGACAACAACTCCGATTCCGAATCATATTCCGATTCCGACGACGACCACGCCAATAAGCCTCCGCTCAAGGCTTCCGGATCCAACGTTTACCGCCTGTTCGGCCGAGAACAGCCCGTCCATAAGGTCCTCGGCGGTGGAAAACGTAATCTGCATTCATTCTTTTTTTTTTTCATTTCTCGTTATTATCTTCCTCGTTACTCGTCAGTCACTCATTGCAAGTGTTTTGTGTTTGATGGCATGCTATGGAAAACTCTGATTACGAGAGTCGGCTGTGATCTGAGGCTGGCATTAGAACGATGCATAACGATGTTGTTTTCTTATTGATGATGGCGGTGTTCTGATAAGAGCATTTGATATTGATTTCATCATTTTCCGCAAGCCGTAAATGCTTAGATTAGACATTTACGGGTGTTTGATTTATATTGAAAATTTATTTTGTTCTTGTGCCATCTAGGTTACAGTAAAACAAATTTAATGAACTATTTGTTAATTTCATTAATTAAAAGATATTAGCTCTGTAAACTATAATCTAATTATAAATTGCTATATATAACTTAGTGTTATTAAGTTTTTGTGATAAATAATGAGATTTAATTGATTGGTAATGTAACGTTGAGAAATATCAGAGTTTAACGTTATCTTATTTTTGTAAAACTCACATCTTACATCAAGTTATAATAATTTTTACGTCGTTGTTATTGTGTTTAATTTGATTTTGATCGAACTCTAGGACAGTTTTCTTTTATATTTTTTTCGAAACTTTTGGAACAAGTTTGCTTGTAAAGGGAGATGGAGCACAGTGTACAAAATAACAATGAGGAAAGGCGAGAAGAATGCTTGATGACCTTTTTGGTATATATTAATTGTAATTATAAAGATAGAAGATATTCCTTGACAGAGTGATTTTCTTATGTTCCATTGCAATCTTTTGTTGAAGGTTGTTTGTGAAACCTTTTGACATTTTGCTTCATCATTGGTATTGCTGCAATGTGACCTTGGCTTTTGATGGCCTACAGTATTGTGCGAACCTGGACCAATGCTGAAATTGGGAAGGGGTTGAATTGGAATATATCTTTCAACTGCGCATAGAACAAAATCCTCCTAATGAATGAAAACCTATTTATTTTCTGCGAAAAATCCATTTCTTATAATCATTATGTTGCCTTACATGTCTCCCTTTTGCAGCTGCCGATATTTTGCTATGGAGGAATCGGAGAACCACAGGAATTGCACTTGGTGCTGGCACTGCCGTTTGGGTTTTCTTTCAGATGATGGAATACCACCTGATAACTTTCATTTGCCATTTATTGATTATGCTTCTCGGTGCACTTTTCTTGTGGTCCAATGCATCTGTCTTTATCCACAAGTAAGCCTTTGGGAAATGCTTATATTTATTTATGCTGTTTTCGTCGAGTTAGTTGGTCAGTGAAAAAAAATCAGAAATATTCTCTTAACGGTGTTACATTTTCACTCCACGTTTTATGGAAATATCAAATACACAACTGACTCCTATTAGTAAACCACTATATCTTCTATCTTGATTTGTGCACTTCCATTTGGTCTTGAAAATTTCTCAACTAGGTCTCCACTGCACATCCCGCATGTAGTAATTCCCGAGGATTGCGTTCTTGAGGCTGCTTCTGCTATAAGAATTGAAATTAATCGAGCCTTCGTTCTTTTGCGGGAAATTGGAACAGGGAGAGATTTAAAGAAGTTTCTTAGCGTAAGTTGATTTCTCCCTTCGTTCTCATGTGTGAATCTGGTACTTACGTTTGTCTTCATACAGACTTCGTCCAGTATCAACACTAAGTTGTCTTTTGTCGTGTCACCAGGTTATTGCTGTATTATGGGTTATCTCAGTTATTGGGGGTTGGTTCCACTTCTTGACCTTATTTTATCTATGTAAGACTCCATGCATTACTTCCATTAGTTCTTCCCCTTGTTACGTGTCTTTATGCTGTAATGGTATTATCCTAACACTGAATCCGTTTGGTGAGATACAGTCTATTTGTCACTGTTCACATTGCCACTGCTGTATGAGAAATACGAAGACCAGGTTGATGCAATGGGTGAGAAGGCAATGATTGAGATAAAAAAACAATACGCAGTGTTTGATGCTAAGGTTTTGAGCCAGATACCAATAGCAGGACTCAAAAAAGATTAGAATACATCATGTGTTCGATTTGCTTACTGTGTTCAGATGTCAAGTTTCCGAGTCTTAAATATACCCTTCTTCCTCTTTTAATTAATTCAGTGAAATATAGTTTGTCTGAGGAATAAAAGTCCACTTAGTCCTGGCTTTAGTACTTTTTAGGATTATCTTTTTTTCACTTCTGAGTAGTCTTAAATTAAATGTCAGAGCACTACCGTTTTGTTGCATACATTGTCTCCACCAAGGAACTGCTCCCCAACTTTTTCTATTTTGTCGTTTATGTGTATTTAATTCTTCATCGGTCAATTACAGAAATTTCTTACTTGAAATACCTAATAATAAAATTTAAATACAACATGGATTTGACTGAATTAAAATGCCCGGTTGTTATGGATTGATTTTTGAGTTTATAAATTAAATGAAATCATACTTTTATACCATACCTGATGATAATATAACATTAAAATCATATGATACTTATAGGCTATCTAATAGCTATAAAAAATTATCAAGGATTTTTTTTTTAAACGCGTCACACGTATTTATGTTAAAAGAATTTTGAAAATAAATGTCTTTACTTGGTTTTCTTGTCAAAATTATAGATACAGAAATTAATGTCCAACACTGTCACTTTTGTAATGGCATTATTACATGAAACAAATTCTCAAAAGCCTATATAAAAGATAGAATGTTGAAAACTAAAAACACAAATAAGTTAAAACAACAATTCACTTTTACACTTTTTAAATTTAAGTTTACAATCATTCACGTGTAAAATTGTATATAGGTTATTTAACTTGATTATTATTGTATTAGATAAAAGTGATAATTATAGTAATATATCCTAATATTTGTTGAAAGTATAAATGATACTAAGAATACGTGGTTGGTTGTAATATGTTTGAATATAATGAGACTTTTTAAGAGTACTTTAAAAAGATTATTAAATATAGCTAAAATTTAAGGCGAATTAATATAATTTTTGTTTTTCATTCTCTTACTCGTATTTAAATGATTGATGTTCAAATCATTCCCATTTTTATTCAGCTCCCTTTTAAAGTATATATCTTAATTATTTCTAAGAAAGTGATCACTTATTTAATTTTATTTAATCAATAGCTACCTACATAAAAAAATAAAATAAATAAAACGTTATCTTTTTCCTTGTGATACCATTATTAAAGTACTCTTTCAAAATATTACAACCAAACAATTATAAATCTACATGTCAATAAGCAGCATCCTATACTAACATTATAGTTATGTAAAATATGTAATACTTGAGATATTACTGTTAGAATACCCTTTCAATATTTTATAATCAAACAATTATTAAATCCTACATTACAATAAGTGATATTTGTACATTCTAATATATAATATAATTGATTAAATACTAAAATTTGATGAAATTTAATTGTGTTAATAATAATAACATATTTATACTTTGGAAGGAAAACTTGTTTTCTGTCTATTATTTATATTATTTCTATTACTCCATATAACTTAAAAAATTATACTTATAATATAAATGTTCGTCTTTTCTTGTCTGTGAGCCTGGATTAATGGTTAATACTTTGGCTAAGTCTTCAATCTAGGTTCGATACCAGACACCATCACTACTCTTTCATTCTATCTAATTTCATCTATTGAGGTACTTCCTAGTACCTCTCTTTTTTCAATTTCACCAACCGAGGTTCGATAGCAGACACCACTTATTCGAGGAATACGTTTAATTATTAATTATTCCTTCATATCTAAAATCAATATATATCTAAATGTTTTAAAATCCTCGTCCTTCTGTTACCTGATCTAATGGTTTGCTTCCGGCAAGGCCATTGGGTCCAGGGTTCAAGACTGGACACTTACTCCCATTCCCTTCCACAAACACACACTCATTGTGATTTACCCAAATGAGATACTTTAAAGTATCTCTCTTTTTCAATGAATTTTTTGTATTTACGCGTTTGATAATTTTTTATATTTTATTATTATGGTACCCCTTTTTTTTCAATTTCATCTTATCATTTATATTTGTCCAAATAATATAAACAGCTTATATGAACAATAAATCATATAAGAATATGATTATATTACTAAATGACTATGGTAGTATATTTTTGTTTTTGTTGTGCATTCTGTCGCTAATTTCTAACCTGTTTTTATGGGGATTTTTCAATTTGTTGTTTCCTATCCGATTCCTTATGTATCAAAAGTGAAAGGTTAATAACAAACAAACTAACATGTTATTTTCTCACATTTTTTTATTTGTTACTTTCTCTTTACCTTTTTAATTGTTATTTAAGAGGTTCAAACTTTTATCATAAAAAACACTTATGTTACCTTGAACTTTGAAAAAAAAAATGAAAATAAAGATCTTTCAAAAGTATGATTGTTCTTCAATGACCCTGTCAGAATTTCTTGATAACAACTTCAATTCATGAGCCTCCAACGACCCTTGGAACTCTTTCATCTTTGCAATATCCTTGGACTCTTACTATTGCAAAAATGATGTAGTCAAACTTGAAGGATAATGTCCACAAGACTTTCTCTACCATATTTTGTCCTGTCACCACTTCTCCATGGTCTTATGGAATTCACCAACAGCTGTAGCCTACTAAAATAATTTGCCACGAATTCTTGATCAAGCATGGACAGTAGCTCATACTGCCTTCTGAGATATCTTACAACTTCACTTTCCTAGTCTTCTCAAAGTTACAAGATTCACACATTGATGAAGTAAACAGCGTGCCTTGAAGTCTCTTTTCTTGGTTGTCGCATCTCCTTTTCCTTTTCACCAATGCCTCCTTTCACAGTTTCAAGGACTTTTGATAACCAAGAATGATCTCCATTCTAATCACTCAGTGGTCATAATTTTTGTCATCCAGAATTGGCAAAGTGGACAAGAAATTTCCTCCTCCATTCAAAGCCATGACTACCCAAATCTTGATGATCTAACCACTTGTTAATAGGGAACAAAATAATAGACCGTGTATATTCTGAATAAAACACTCTATATTATTGTTTCAGATATGGCTCTATTCATAGAAACTTGACTTAGTTACATACAACTAGAAACTTGAATTAGTTACGACAATTTTTACATATACACGGTCTAGAAATTCAATATCTCAGCACATACTTAAGTGAAAAAATTACTACTGAATTATGTCCTTCCATATTAATTAATATTTATATTAGTCCTTTTTTTGTATTAAAGAGGAGAAAGCCCAAACAAATACACAAATCACAGGTAGGCCCATAGAATCTCTAAGCAAAAGAGATATGTGCAGTGTAATACATCTAACTGTATAGGCATGAACTAGAGGCCAAAAATCTGTTACCAAATTGGCTTCTCTAATGTTACTTTTTCCATAAATGATTACAAAGAAATTTATTCAGAGAAGCATTTCAGTGAAAGGAAAATATTGTTACTTCCTGAACTTCCCATATGCCCATAACTTGGAAACTGGCCCTCCTTCATAATCACTGTCACTGTCTGAGGAGGATGTTATGGATAGAGAATCATCTAAAAGATATTCCACAACCTGAAATTGGGAAAATTACGAAGTTAGTGTTAGCTACATATAGTTCAATTCCTCTTGTACATGATTTTTGATCGATAGCTGGAGACAGAGAAAAACGATATATTGTACGATCAAAAGTAGGCCATCCCTTGAGAAGAGGACTGTGATTCTTTTTTGTAAAAATTATTTCTTTCCTTATCCACATCTGTCTTTCCCCTTTTCTTACCCATCATTAGCCCTTCAAGCTAGTAACTCTCAGAGGATCCATCCAAATACAATGTAAAGAAAAAATACTAGGATGAATGACCGAATTAACCTGATACAAAGTGGCTAAATACAATGCAGAACATACCTGGAATGCTGTTACGGGCTTGATATCTTGAATTTCAGATATTCCAGAGTGTAAATTGGGACATTTTGCGTTATTTAGCCAAACTACTGATTTGCAGTGTCCACAATATCCCCTGTTGGTTGTTAATATACTAGATAATGCTCCTACATCAAAATCAACTACTTAAGACAGAAGAGAAAATTGAATGTGACGTGTGTTTCTCTATCAGAGGGAGAAAGAATAACTCATTTATGTGATTATAGCACAAACATTTAACTGATAAATAATACAAAACTCAAAGTTCCTAACAGTTTCTAAAGCTGTAATGTCGTTTCCAAAAAAATTGAAACCAAGAATAAATTTTTAGTTACATTCACCATTCTAACTTTTAACATACGGTTAGCAACTATCAACTTAATATATACTGACTTACAGACTGCTAGGAACCTAATCTCAAAGTAAAAGATGATAAATGAGCATAATAATTCCCTAGTCTCACTAATGTATACTTGTATTCCATTATTTGACTGAGAACATATTGGATAAAAAAAAAAAACTGTTTGACTAAATTTTCCTCAACATTCAGCTTACCAGTGTATGCTCCTTTTACACTGTCTTTCCAGTTAGTAATAAGTCTATTATCCACGGTTCCCTGCAAAAGCCTATAGTTCTTTCCCTCAACCGGTTTCGTATGCTTCAGTTTAGCACCATTACCGAACAGTACAACATACTGCATCTGCCACAGACGGTTATCATTTGCAGCTATGTTCCATGACCTAAATATGCAATGTCCACAAGTAACAGAATTTAATTTCATAATGATATTTAACAATTTTCACGACAAATTTAACGAACACTCCAATGTAGAAAACTATACAATAGGTTCTTGTATTTCGCATCCTCAAGAACCAAGATGTGGCTAAAATGATGACTTGATGCAATGCAAATATGATGAACATAAAAATAAGGAAAGCATTACCAGCAGACTAGCCCCGCTGAAACCAAAGATTTCATATCAAGAAAACTGAAAACGTGTACAAGAATATCTTGTGGAAGTTGCACTGAAGCTGCAATACAGGAAAAACAAACTTCTTAAGCATGATTACTTTGCCTTCATTAAATAACATAAAGCCATTTATTATTATTGTATATCATCTGACCTTTCTCTACCAGTTGAGCTTTGCTGCGTCTCTTATGAGAAACCATAGCATGCTTAAATTCTGTTACAGCCACATTCTTTTTTCGATTCGGTAGTGCTGCTTCTACACTCTGAAGGAGGAAGTGGACTGCTGAAACAGCACTCTTAGTCTCTATTCTAAAATTATAATAGAAAAATAATGAGGCAAAGTGGGCCGTGAAGATGACAGCTAGGTGCTTAATTAAACATTTCATATAAAGTTAAAATTGATTAAAACTAGTAACAATCATTTGCTCCACATGGAAAAGACAAAAATCACCCTTCTCAGTTTTGCGCAAGGCCTCTTTAAAAATATCTCTCTGTAATCGAAGTGCAAAAGTTAATTATATTCTATGTAAGAAACTCAATTCATTTTACTTACATATTTTTTTCTCTCCTATAAACGTTTATGGACAAGTTTATATGAACAAGGTAAATTCTTCCATTGGTAAATGAAAATTCTCCAATACAGCTTTTAGTTCTGATTCTAATTCAAGTGAAAAGCAAGATATGGTTGCAACTAACAGTTTGATACTTTTAAATTTTATTAGCCAACTTACTCTAGAAATTGCATTGTTTAATCAATGTCAGGGAAGCTACCCTATCATATCCACACAAAGAAGCGTCCACTCTAACCACCACTTTCACCTCTCTGCACATAGCGTTTTCATGTTTGTTCTCTTCCAGAAAAGAATGTGTTTAAAACACTGTTAATTTGACGTACAAAGTGTACTTAGATAGAGATGCTTCAGTAGGATTAGAAAACTTTCAGCTCAAAGAAAATATTTGACACAAGAACCTGCGCTGTGATTGACACTTACAAAAGGTAAACAAAATTGGTTGCAAAATTGCTTCATTTTCCATAAATCTCCTTAAATTTTCAATCAGAAGAAAAAGGAACTCCAATATATGGTAACCATGGTCTTCAAATTATAATTGCAGACATATGGAAATTGACAGCAGTTACCACAATTCCAAATTATTAGATTAAGATTGAAAATCATGTGCGGCAGTTTTATTAACGAAACAAATTGATAATTATGACGCAAAAAAAAATTATTAAAGAATGAAAAGCAGTAGCACGCATACTCTGGGAGGAGACGAAAAGCCAAGAGGGTATCTTCGAAGATTATGGATTGCAAACTTTTGGGAATTTGATGAAAGGCTTCTCTGAGGATAAAGCTTAGCTCTTTGCAGGCAATTGGGTATCTGTAACACTTTTGTAGAGACTCTCTTAAGCCAAGTTTTTGGTATCTCTCTGAAGGGCTTGTCATCTTCTCAACACAGTTCAGTTCTCTTGTGTTAATCGATCCAATTCATATATTCCAATCGAAACACATGACTGGGAAATGGGGAATAGGAATTGGGGATTGGGAAATACATACAATAGAACCCTAATTTTGGTTGTTTATAGGGTTAAACCTGGTACTCCATTCCATCAAATTAATTGGGTAATTTTTTAAATTATCTTAATGTTTAAATATAGCTCGTGTTAAATGACTTTTACTTTAGAAAAAGATTAATAGTGTATATGTAGGTAAATACACATCTAATTAACCCAAATTTATGGTTTAAGTTAAGCGAAAACTGTTAGGTGTTACCAGAATCAATTAATTATTTAATTAAGGTAAATAATTCAGTAATTAGATTTGATAAAATTGAAGTTTGATTAGACTTATTCTAGTTTATGAAAAACTTATAAATATAAACTAAAAGTATAATTATTGAAACTTTTATATTATATTTATTATAACATTAATTATTTAATCAATCGAATTACAGCTTATTTAAACATAAGAGTATTTTTATTAAGTAGACCTAATCAATTAAAATATATGAAGAAAGAAAGCCGAAGAATGAAAAAGTCTCTTTTAAATGAATACTGATCCTGTTGAGTCCGAAACAATATTTACTTTTTATTACAACTGAAAATTAATATTTTAATTCTTAGTATATAATATTAGTGTTACCTGTATTAATGTTAGGACGTGGTATCTAAGACATTTAAAAGTTTATAAAAGGAAAATTAAAGAAAAAACTTTACAAAAATTAAAATTACAATTTTGCACATTTTATAGGAATTTAAACTAGTTATTTTGAAATACTTATTCTAAAATTGAGTGATGTATAAGAAAAAATAATAAAAAAATATTAAGTTTATAGTTTTATTTTGAAAGTGATATCAAACTTCTTATATTCTTAGTGTATCTCTAAAAAATAAGATTTTATAATGTTGTATCAAAATGATGAGTTGCCAAACAGAGACAAATATATTTTGTTAGGGTAAAACCAATAATAATTATGAGTAAGAGAAGGTCTTGAAATAGAATGAAACAAGTGTATTATGTTATGAAAGAAACTTGTGATAAAATCTAACTCATGCTTAAATGCACATTTTTAAGAATCTAAATATAAGTGTAAAATTTCTCATTGTATAAATAAAAGAAAGTACAGTAACATATAAGAAAATTTCTTAAATATAAAGTCTCAAGTTTTTATATTGAAAATGATATCAAATTTCTTATATAGATATTTCATTCATTAAAAGTGATAAATCTTCCCACTTTATCTCAGTAAAAACAAAATCCCAACAAGTACAAATAATTCTTTTTCCTCTTAAAATATAAATGAAGCATAAATTATTTTATTATTTTATTATTTAGGTTCAATTTATTTTTATCTTTAATTTCCATAAAAAAATTAATGATTCATTTGATTTTAAAAAATTATAAACAAAGTAATTTTATGGTGTAAACTTTGAAGATTCATCATCTTTGAGACATAAGTTACGTGTATAAAAAATTACGAGATCATTTCTAATTCAGTATATTAAAATTTAGTTCGTTTATTAGCATTTGTTATTGATTATGTTTTAATGATTCGAGCTAAAACTTCCCTTTTATATTTTGAAAGAGTTTTTTGGTTTTTATTATTATAAGTTTATGTGTGAAAATATTATGATACAGAAGAAATTGGTATTACATGTTTAATTTTTATACGGTTGTATTTTATTTGTAAATGATATGTTTAATTTAAATTTCATTTATTAAATCAAGTTAACTAGACTGAAATTGCAATGTTAGATTCCGAAATTGCCCTAATCGTTTAGGTTGTCTTCTTGGTTGGGGGATTTGCCGTTTTAACGTGAGACTAAACAGGTTATTTCTTAAATTTCACAAGGTATTTTCATATTTTTATTCTAAATCTTGAATTACAAACACCATTCATATGAACTCAATCACCCAGATTTCTTACTCGTTTGCAGATATAGTTATTTCCTTGAATTTCGACACGTGAAGAAAAAAGATAGGAAATAAATTGCGCAAAAAGGTAACATCTTTCCAAATCTTAAGACGGATTTAATGTTATACACGATAATTGTAGAATTTGATTTATAAGCATTGCATCTACACTATCCATTCACAAAGTTCTACTCTCAGACAGTGGCTTGCATATAATCTATCATATACCTAAAAGGTCTGTGGTAGATTATTCCAATTTCCCAAGAACACATAGCATGTATTAGAATACATGTTTCCACTGGTTTTCAGACAATGCAAACCATAACTGAGCACCCTCTCCCAAACATGATGCATGATAATGATATACACCTTCTTTGGAACCATATAGCATTTCAGGGATGCTTAAATCTCTTTAACTTCTGATTTGTGCACATTTCGTACTTTTAGTTCAATATCTCTTATCTGCTGAGGATTCCTTCCTGGTTAAAGGGTATCCTTTGGTGATAGATACTCTGACATGTCCAAAACAAAACCAGCTTTCCACAATCTAAAGAAAATAAGTAAGCTGCTCCTGCTTCTTCTTCCTTGAACCTCCTTCTCCAAATAAATCATTCCACTCCTCAAGCTCACTCATTATTGATCCTTCTGCTGCATAACTAGCAGTCACCTGCATTCACACGATCATCTGTCAATTTCTATGCCATAGAAGCTGATAGATTAACTTTGTATCGGTATCTAATGGTGCAATGTTCATTGAAGAATGGAATGGAGGGTTAAATGATGTTTATAAAATTACTCGAGGTGAATGTTCTATTTCTTGGATTTGATATAACTTTTAACCTCAACTATATAATATCATCAATTCAATGTCATTTACCCAAATGCCAGATATCTGTTCTTGAATTTCCTTGGACCATCTTGTAGAATTATTCGTTTTTAAGGAAGTTAGCTATCTTTGAGACAAATAAAGTACCCTCTAATAATTGAAGTGAAAAATTGTAGATACCTGAGTCTTTGCCTGTCTCATGTCATCCATGTTAATAGGTCTCAAAGTAATAACTCGGTTTTCTTTATCTTCTTTAGCATCAGATGCACTTTCTGAGCTTTGAACTGCTGCCTCCTTTTTCTTCTTTTGAAATAAGACAAAATGGTTAATGCTTACAATGGAGAAACTAATAATTTTGCGATAGATTGAGATCCATTTATGGTTCGCATTATTTGAACATATAATTTTAAGTGATTAGGTAATTACATTTTCCTTAATCCTTTCCTGTCGTAGTAGCTCTCTAACAGGTCGATAAGCAGCAGCCGTGCACAAATTCTGTTTGCAGAAATAAATGTCAATATCATCACCACAAACTATAACTAAGGAATTAGAATAAGCAATAAAGTGAACCTTAAGATCACTTCCAGTATATCCTTTTGTCATGATTGAAAGCTCTTTAAAGTCAATATTTTCATATTTTTCCTTAGCTAGGAGAGTTTTCAAGATCATTTCCCTGTTTTCAGCAGATGGAATACCAACCATGATCCTGCTCAACATCGTGATCAATAGATATATCAATCACAAATATTAAAAACAATAGCTTTGGACTAAACTGTGCAATGGCATGGCTACGATATATCTATCCAAGGAAGACATCAGGTAAACTCGATCTATTAAAGCAATTCTATACCAAAATAAACGTAATTAACAATTTAAACACATTAGTGGTTCTTTCAAAAAGAAAGTTTGCATTTTGGATCAGTTTTCATAATAATGTGTGGTTGTTCTCATAAATAAAAAAACAGAGCTCAATAGAAGCAAGAAATCAATAGATGATCATGTCATTCCATCCATAGGACAAGTGAGGTCTTACCTGCGCTCAAACCGTCTTATAATTGCTTCATCAAGGTCATATGGCCTGTTAGTTGCAGCAAGAACCAGAATTCGCTTACCAGGTTTTGACAATAGCCCATCCCAGTGGACCATGAATTCATTTTTAATCTTTCTCATTGCCTCATGCTCCCCAGACTTAGTCCGTTGCCCAAGCATGCTATCAACCTCATCAATAAAAATAATAGTTGGAGCAACCTTTGCAGCTAGTGAAAACAGAGCTCGGACATTCTTTTCATCTTCTCCAAACCATTTTGAAGTGATGGTCGATATTGAGACATTGATGAAACTTGCTCCAGCTTCATTTGCAATTGCCTTTGCAAGCATTGTTTTTCCTGTGCCAGGAGGCCCAAAAAGCAATATACCTTTATAAGGCTTCAAAAGGCCACCATTGAATAAATCTGGCCTTCTGAGGGGAAGTAGAACTTCATCTTGAAGTATTTCTTTAATATCATCCAATGCACCAATATCTTCAAATCTAACTCCTATCTCTTTTGCAGGCACAACATCTGCTCTCATGCGCTTCTCATACTCGTTGTCAGGAGGAACATCCTGAAACATGCAAAAATTCATTGAACAACATGAACAAAAATATGGTAAACACAAAAAATTGGTGGAAAATACAGAAACAAGAGAAGTGTTGATGGTATGAATATCAATCATCCATATTGGAACCAATATTAGTTTCTAATTGGTGAAAATATGTTTAGAATTATTAATATATTCTCTCTTTTAAATTATTTGGGGTTAAGAAGGTGTCTAATAAGTTGGTCTAAAACCAAAAGGAATAAAAATAATCTATTTGTTTTCAGTAGACATTTCATTCACCCCTGCAGGAGCATTACTGTCGCCATCTTTCTTTGTTACAAGAGCACAGTCATAACAATGAAGTAAATGTGATTATCCCCTATTTCTAACTAATAAAATAGATCACATACCTTGTTTGAATCTTTGGTCTCCGAATTACTTTCACTTTCCTGGAACAAACTCAATACATAGGACAAACTGCCCAAATCCAATATCAGTAACTAGAAAACTCTTCTTACTAAATAGTCTCAAAGGAAATTTGTTAAGATATTTACCTCTTGGCTGATATAACTAATTTTCCATTTCGGTATTCTGGATCTTTAGTCTCTGTTAGGTGGTGAGAAACTGCAGCTGCCACAATCTCTTCAATGCAACTACTGAGTAGCATAGTGTCAGCATGGCAGACGGAATTCAAGTCATCACAATCAATGTCACTTGCTGCAAGTACTTCAGCAATGTAGTTTCTGCTATCTTGAAACAGAATTGTTTTCGTGTCCTCTTTCAGTTTGGTTTTCCAGCTTGCAAGATGGCTGTCTTTTTGAGGTGGTTTGATCTCAATGATGTAAGGGAATAACATAGTGAGCTTGTCATCAATTTCGGGATCATTTTCATAATCAAATATCTGCGAACCGAGTATTAGTACTGGTCCTGAAAGTTTCTTTATTAGCTTTTGGAACAAATTGTGTAGCCTTGGTGATCGAACAAAGAGCTTCTCAACATCCTTGATGTATAAAATAATTGAACTGGTTTCCGAGATAGAAACCAGGACCTGAAAAGTTTCATAAGTCTGCTTGTTAGAACTGTATTTGTAACAGATATATCCTGACAACCTAAGATTTAATTAATATTTGATTTTCAATGCACAAAATTTAAAGAGATATTGCGAGTAATTGACCGAGCGAAGAGAAAAGGAGGATTTGAGAGCCATATGGACCGGGGTGAAGACAGCTATGTATAAATTCATCATTCATAATATCATCTCACTGAAATTTTGTCAACTGAACTACTTATTCTTGACGCAGTAGAAATTTGTACTTCAAAACAAGTTTTAGTGATGAACTCACCTTATAAAGTGATTGCACGAAGAGCTTTTCATCAAAACAGAAGCCGCTTGTGCCCTTCAAAGGAGCTGAAAACATGAACTAAAACAATAAGCATAATATTGCTGAAGAACAATTTAATCTCGTGCATAAGCAGGAATAAAATAAAGCATAATGGACTTATCTTACTGAACTCTAATGGATTTACAAAAGAATTTTGACTTTCGAAATTAGCTCATGTCACGAGTACACGACTGCTAAGAGAATCATACTGAGTAGCTACAGAGAATAAAGTAACCAAGTAATTTACAAATCAAAGCATTATTTTGTGAAAAGGCACACAGGGCACCACTACAGTAGAGAATTAAAAGAAAGAGAATAAAACCAAACGGTGAGAAGGATAACAGGCCCAATAACTTGCAAAAGAATATAATTTAAAGCTATAAATGTGAATATAATTATGGAAAACAAGTGTGGAAGATAATAACTAAGAATTTTCCTTTCAAGTATGACCTGGATCTGATTGATCACATTGAGAAGAGCTAATCGTATCACATGCACTAGAGGCATTCCTACAAAGTTTCAGAGGATTGCTGGAATTTTCAATTTCACTACTCTGTCGAAGTAATGTACCTGAGAAGAAATTAGCATTCAAAATATCATGAAATGATAATTAATGACATAGATGATACAGTCTAGGTAATCGACAATAACTGGAAGATACAATCAGTCAATGCAAATTCAGAAACATTAGAGAGATGACATAGATGATATAAAAACTAAAGACCTTTCATAATTATGAGCACCACTTTGAGAAATTGATAGCAAAAATAGAAAGAATAATCAATTGGTACATTTCAAATAATTCACCATTTTTAACTGATGATGACTGAACTAAACTTCATAACAGGTAATCATAAAATAAGAATAACATTTCCAAAAAGCTCAAGTCTACGGTACCTCTGGTTCTGCTAGTTGAAGAGAGGATTGGAAAGGATCCAAACAAACCCGACACTCGCTCCAAAGTCACCTCAGAAATGGACCTTTTAAAATACTGTCATAAGTAAATGGGTTAGAAAAATCACCCCAAAAACCAACAGTTAAATGTTTTCACTGCTCTTTTCAAAAACAAACATTAATAAAAGAGCACTTCAGCTCAGGGAACCAAAAAACAACCCAGAAAAAAGTTCACTGAAGAAATTATCACAATCATCTCAAATTCAATAAATAAATTGGTTGTGTACGTGCAGGGAACAACAGAGTACAGAAACAGATTAAGACAGGGTGAATAAATAGTGAAGTATCTTGAAGCAGAAGCAAAATATGGAGCAGACAAAACTTACCGGTTCTTTTCTGGGACATCCATATTTCCTCTGCATCTGTACAAAGGTAAACATGACAGGTATGACTATATTTGTGATAATTTAAATCACAGGGAAAAGATGTAAATAAGTACCTCCAAGGAGAAGTCAATTATGTCTAGCAACAGTAACTTCGATCCAAAGCACTGAGCTAAAGCTTGGGCAACCTTTTGCTGATAAAGTTCTTGAAAATGTAACATGCAATAATGTCAATTATATGGATTTGAAAACCAAAATCGGTTTTGGATGGAAAGATAGAACTTGTAAGTAATATACCTGCAGGTCCAGAAAGCAACATAGCTCTGCTTGCTGGACAAAGGTTCCTCATGTGCTTGGAAAAGTCTTGTTTCAAATAAACATATCCAGCACTTGTTAACGAAAATCGGACTCTTTCACTGTCATTTTAATCATCGGACAGAAACATAAGACGTGGTACGATTGGGCGGAGGTTTTTCATGACAAATGTATGAATCAGGAAAATGGTCATTCACATCAAATTCCTCCATGGCTAGATCAAATCTACTTGTAACAGGATTCCAGGTTCAAATATAGCTATCTATGCTGCAGATTGGCCCTTGCTAAGTTAATAAGAGTATTCATAAGCTTACATTTTCTTACTAGCAATTCATTTAGTGCCCAGACAAGGTTATTGATATAGTGTGGGGTACAGTGGTTGGAAACTAATAAGACTAAAAATCAAGAAGCAGGAGTTTGAGTTCAATAGAATCCAAGATGCACCATCAACCATAAAGGATTTTGTTTTTTAATTTTTCAGTAGTTAATAACATTTATCATAATTTTAAACCAAGGAAATCCTTAAATGCTAGTACATAGCAACTTACTTAGCTGTGAAGTAGACCATATAAGAGCAGTAAAACATATGGAAGAAATCATATATGATAAAGGCATCTAATAAACAAGAACATCTGAGGACTGAGATAACAGAACATTTTTTGGGTAAGTTGGTTTTGCCACGATTTTAACCTATAGCTTCTACCTAAATCCACGCCCGTTTAACATTCTCCATTAAAAGTAACTTTTTTCTCAGAACAAAAGTATGATCTTGATGGAGGAAATCACATATTCCAAGAGCATTGCATTCAGCCAATGAATACATTAAACGCGGAAAGGAAATTGGAATCTTCCGTAAGTATAAAGTTTTAGCAGAATTTTGACCTTCAGACGCAATAGTTTTGTACTATGAAAAAAAAAGATTCTCCCTTGCATGTTAGCTGGTATGACTTTCAACGCGCAGGATTACTCAAATCACAGTTTATAGGTTCAATGAAACGAAATACTAACTGAAAAATAACACAAAGTATAGTAAAGCGCAACTGGAAAAGTTTGTATCTTTTATTAAGACTTGAAGCTGGTATCTGGAATGGATACTTAACTTAAGCAATAAACAAACTAGAAAAAAGTGTCATAGCACACAGTAAGACCAGGTATTCAATCAAAGTGTCCTTTAATTATTAGGACATAAAAATTTCAGTCCCAGCATATGAATTCCTACACTCATTCATTTTTTTGTGCATATTTAGATTCCTGACATACTTGTGGGGATAACAGGGTCACCTTGCATCGTCTCGTCGATGTTTTACTGAATAAATACTCAAAATAACTTTACATTGAAAAGGCAGAAAGAACTGTCAACAGAATGTCAAAAATTGAAAGTAGTAGTGGTGAGGTGAAGTCAACAACAAACAATCTGAGAAAAGAGATGAGAGGTGAACCATAGACTGAAACCAGAAAGCACGTTTACTGTGAGATTCACAAGTCTAACATGAAACTGTTTCATGTCTTGAAAACACTTTGACCAGTCAGGATTGTTTTAATAAGGAATGAAAATGTACTAGAATTAGAAAATTGAATCGCTGATAATGAATGAGTCTATAAATTACCTTAAGTAATAAGGAAACTCATCAAATGTGGTTTTGCTGTTCTTCCCATCAATGACTTTGTTGTTCAGCTCCAGCACAATTTGCTCCCCAGAAATCTCATCTGATTCACAACTCCCTCCCACCCATTTTTGAACAGCCTGTCCTGTACTCAATCCAAGTCCTACACCCAATCCCACCCCAACACTCAATGCTGACAACAACACGTGTTTCTGTTCCATCACAACCCACTTTACTGAACACACAAAAGCTTGCTCCTTTGACACACCGGTGATCTATTTTCACCAAAGGGCATCTAAATTGTTGAAATTCATAGGAAGCAGGTGAAAGATTCTTGATGTTTGGAAGAAATAGAGAAGTGGTTTTTTATAGACGAGGTATGTGAAAACAAAGTCTGTGTGTACAATTATTTCTCCGTGTTGCTTCAGGTATAGCTTTCTATATATAGATTCACTTCTGCGAAACAAATTCAAAATAATGTAAAAGGATCCTAGGAAGATAAATAAAGAAACTCTTCGTCTACTTCATTTTGATAGAAAATCCTGTTATAGACGAAGGTAACACAATATTTTATAGTGGGTGTTGAAGGAATACAGTAGCTGCGTAGAAAGTTGTCCCTTCGTCCTTCAGTTCGAAGGTGTCAGAACGACATAACAATTCATATTTGAATAACTAATATTTGAAATAAAACTTTAGAAATTATTATTTAAAATGTATCATGAAACATACAAAAATTATTTACTAGTATTAGACCGTATTAGACTTACCGCTAAAATAAAAATTGACTAAGATCTTGTATTTAAGTAATATGGTGAGATCCAATTCTTACATTAAAGATGTTCTTCTATTTGTACTAATTTCTTTTTAGGTTTAATATTTTATTTTCGTTAATTTTGTTTATAGTGATATTTGACTTTTTTCGATATTCAAATTAGTTTTAATTTTTGTTCAATTTGGTCTTCTTTTTTTCACATCATTAACCATACAATGTCCCTTCAGAATAGTTGTTATTAAATGAGGTGTAAGTCTTTTGACATAAGTGACAATTGTCCAATGAGAGACTATCGAGTCACTTATTACTCAATGAGGTATAATTCTTTTAACATAAGTGGCAATTGTCCAACGAGAGACGTGGAAATTTTATCTTTCACCCAAAATTAGGATTTTATTGTGTGTTTGCAAGGTTGCAGGCATGGTGGCTTGTGAGATTCTAGTGTGAAGATGCTACATTGTTGTTTCATGGTTTTTGTAGGTCGATAAATTGGTGCGAAGAAGATCGTGGTGGTATCGCGATGCTTTGGATAATGTGATGAAGCTCACGGCCAACGGAGGTTCCCTACCATTGGGTTTCTAGTTCTCGCAGGTTTCCATAGAGGCGCGAAGAAGATGAAGGCGCAAGAGGCATTGTTCGCGATGACTTATATGGAGGAGGTACAGAGTAAATATGCACTTGCGTTTTGTGATTAACCGGTTTTGTGATTTCAATGAGAAGAGAATGGTTGCTGGAGTTGCGATAATTGCTTTGGTCTCGCAGTAGTCCATGAAGGAAACTAGGGTTTGTTCTTAGGTTGTGTTGCAAGTGTCACGATGGACATGGTTGACAGAGACTCAAGGGTTTCGTGGTGGCCTTGTGGTGATGGAGGCTGACGTGACGAAGATGATTTGGTCATGGATTGATTTTCATGGTGGTGTGAACCTGAATTTATGATGATGAACTATTGTGCCTTGTGGTGGTGGCACAATAAAAGAGAAGGTCATAGCAACTAGAATTCCTAAAGTTGAAGATGAAAGATGATGAAGTGACTATGATGAAAATGATGAAGTCGGCAACTACATCATAACAAATGAACCACATTATTCATCGATGTATTACTAACATTTTAAACACTGAAAAAAAACAAATTAAATAAAAATTATAAAAAAACAAATTAAATAAAAATTACAAAAGTTATGAGAACTTTAAACAAAACTAAAGAAAATAAAAGTCTATATATTAAGTTTTTTTATAAAATACTTAAATATAGATAAAAAAAAAACCCGATTACTTTCTTTAACTTTTATTATTTCTTTAAAATCTGTGGAGTTCAACTTGGAAACCCATAATTAAAGTAGTTCCCAAGTGTTATATAAGTTAATTTCTCTTGACCCATCCTTGATGCCAAATATTACACATGTCTACGTCATTATAACTCTTATAAAAAAATATTAACTCGCATCAAAATGAAATATGGATAACGATTAAAATAAAAAAAAAATATTACATATTCATAATAATGAAAATAAATTATTTGTAAGAAATAAAATTTATAAAAGACCTAGGGTTGATGTTCAATAGAAATGGTTTTAAAAATAATAAAAGATAAAGTTCTATTTTATCTTTAATATATAAAATTATAATTTTAACTATTTGATTTTTTCAAAATTCATTTTTGCTCTAAGAATTTATTTATCATATTTTTTATTTTTATTTTCTCTTTATATTTATGACTTTAATTCTTGTTTTTTATTTATTAGAAGTCGTTTTATAGAAAATAATAGATAATGTGATGATTTGATGATACTTTTGTCTAAAGTTTTCTTTTATTTAATATTTCATATCTATGTCTACATGTAGGTGTTAGAGCTTGCATGCAAAATCTAAAGTAGGTCGGTTAAATGAACTTATTTTAGTCTAAGTTGGTAATGATATTTTTTGTTTGAAAATTAGGATTTTCGGTTAAATAAACATTTTTTAGTCTAAGTAGGTAATAATATTCTTTGTTTGTGAATCATGATTTCCAATAACACATTAAGACTTTTCTTGCTTGATTTAACTTATGTTCTTCTTTGAAGAACATAGTATCATAAGTAAAGGAAGTTAATATGTTTGAATTTGGTATAATTAAGAAGTTCATTTAAGTTAGAATTTATAATTTATTAGAAAAACTTTGAATATGAGTATCTTGAACTAGTCAAGTGTATTGAACGTGAAAGAATATATAATGTGAAAATTGTGTTGAATATTTTTAGTAATAATGTAATGTAATCCATAAATAAGACATTGATGATGATAAACTAAAAGAGATTATTTTTATCAACATGCCTAATACAAATCTTCAAAAATAATTTAGGTAAAACAAACTCTTTTTTTATCAACAAGGGAAAGTTTCTTATGACCATGATGTGAGTCCTCTTATATGAAAACATGTACATATTATTACATTAATGACATTGTGTGAAATAGAATTATGTAATTCAATATTTTTTTGAGTATATTAACTTACCTTAATATTTTGATTATATACATATATATAATATTTATAGTTAGAATAATATATCTATGGATAAGTGTAGTATATATAATTTAAAACATAGAAGAAGTAATATTTTTATAAGAGAATATTAACCAAATTATTTGAATATCAAATAGGATGTTAAGTAGTTTTAGATAAAATTTAAGTTTAGATTTTTACTTTCAGAAAATTATTACATAAAAATTAATTTAAAGATAAAAATAATTAATTATTATATTAAATAAATTAGACACTATTTTATAAATAAAAAAATATTAACATCTAATATAGTTTATATTACTAATAAAAAAGTTATGATTAATTTATAAATCAGAGTCTAAATTTATTTTTTAACATTGATTGTTAATGTTTAAACCACTTAGTATTACTAGTCTTATATGATTAAAAAATAATTTATAATATAATAATAATAATAATAAGTAGTTAAAACTTAATAATTAATATTTAAAACTAATTTATATTTCAAACCATAAATTAATTATAAATTTTTTATTAATAATAAATATAATTTTAGATTGCAATTATTTTTAGTTTATAAAATAGTGTTTATTTTATCTATATAATAAGTACTTATTTTTTATCTTTATATTAGTTATTATTTAATAATTTTCTTGTAGCATTCATAAATGAAGAAAGTGTTATTAATAAAGGAAATCCTATTGAAAGTAATTAGTGTGGTTCTTATTTATAAATTAGTTTTCGATAAAGAGATAGATAGTATACATTGTATAACATATATACAATTTTATTTTAAGTATATATTTAATACGAATTCATATTGTTGTGACGGCATATTATTTATAAACAAAAAATAACAATAGAGAAACATACGTACCATGCTTAAAATCCAACAATGTTTTAATGGGTGAAATTTCAGAAGCAGATGAAATGAAGATCAATACTTTCATTTTAAAATCAAACCAATTATATTATAAAAACGATTGAAATATAAAGATATTAAAACTATACTATTTTATTATTTGAAATAATACTAAGTATTCATTTATTAAAATAAAAATTATTCAAACATTTATTTCTATACTTTGCTTAACGTTATGAAAGAAATATTTTTTTTTCTTGATGTCCTTCTTTTTCATGTACTCTTATGAATATTTTTCTTCTAAATTTGAATGTAAAATTGTGACTAAAAATTTAAAACATGAATTTTTCATACCTCACTCGTGATTCTCTATTCTTAATTTTCTTTTTAAAGAAATAATAAAAAAAGAAAATATTTGCAATTTCTCAGTTCCCTCTATCTTCTTTCTTGTAATACAAGATGGAAAAAGAAGGTCCTAGAATTGTGGACGACTTGACTCCATTAAATACATTAATTTTTTTTTATTGATTTGAAGTGTATGGACACACGACTGTTTAGCTAGCGTACCAAAATGCCAACGGCGTGATGCAATCTTATTCGTGTTTCGACATACCTAACTCTATTATTCTTTAAAGACAACTTTACTGTTTATATATAATACATATATAAACTTTACTGTTTAAATAATTACTGTATATAAATACAACTTTTGTAGAATTGAAAGTTTCTTATAAAGTTAGGTATATAGTAAAAGAATAATATACTTAAATAATATTTTTTTGACAATATTTAAATATCATCTACGTGTCATTCTGTAATTGATTTATAATAATATTTATGATCATTATTATTAATTGTAAAATAATTTTAGACCAATCACAAAATAATACATAAATAATACTTAAATATTGTTAAAAAATATTATCCAACTAATCACAAATGTGAATCAGTTGCAGTTTTTTATTTCTTATTTTAATGCGTTTACTCGGTTAATGCAGCAAGTCGCTTTCGTATTTATCACGTTCCGCGTCTGTGCATTTGCCGAGTAATTTACCCAAAATTTCTTATGTCATCTTTCTTTTTCTTTAATCGATTTCAATATTGAAATTATGCATTTTGTATAGAGTGTGGCTCACGCCAGTGATTCTTACAAGTCAGTGAAAATCATTTAAATGTTTGACGTACATTTAAATGTAAATTCAAGAGCAATTTCCTATCATTTAAAAATCAAAATTGAAGGAAACATTGCTTTTGGCACTACATTTATTACTATTTTAATTTATGCATAATTCATTCTTTTCTAGAAATATATATATATATTGTTTTGGATTGGAACCGAGACACCGATCACCTATGGATTACAACGACAAGCAGGAGTTCCTTAAGTGAATGTTTCAGGATTCTTATCTCTCCTTACCCGAACAGCTGCAACCTGCAGGTTAGCACTCCGACGATCAAGTCAGTAAGGCTACANCTTTTCTATCTAAGTAATGAGTAAGAAAATCCAACCCTTTACCTGAGTGCTTACTCTCCTATTTATAGGTGATANGTTTGGATATGGACTGTAAGGCATGGGCTGTAACTGCTTGTCTAGTGGCCCATGATCTGTGAGATTTTCCTGCAACTGTCCGTATTCAGAGGTCCATGATCCCATAGAATTCGCCCCACAACGAACTGCTNATCACCTGCCCTGGTATTTCGGCGGGACTTTCGCCATAATTTGCGCCCATACTTCTATATTTCAGCGTTGCATCACNTCTTCTGTTATGGTAGACTCCTTTCTCATGCCCCGATCATGCTGTCGGCTGTCCCGACCATATCGTCGGTGCGACCGATCTTCTAAGTTGTTCTTTCATTGCTACTGCATTCCTCTAGGTAACACATAAGGGACCCGATCACATAGNCGGCATGACCGACCCTACTACCGGTGTGACCGATCATTCCGCTATGTCCGGTTACCTTATTGTAGCTAATGCATTCCTCTTGCTAACACATAAGGGACCCGATCACATAGCCGGCATGACCGACCATACTACCGGTGTGACCGATCATTCCGCTATGTCCGGTTACCTTATTGTACATAGGCCCCCCAAGCCCCAAGCGTTTGCAAAACGTGAAGGGGTTTACAAGTTTTGGTTTCCCGCTAACAGTTTGAATTTTAAAATGCCAACTACCAGAGCCCTACGATGAGTATGAGACTAACGGTGTAGATTGACTCGTCAGTTTTCTGCATAGAAATTTGAACCGTCGCAAGCTTAGCACCGTTAGATCATATTACCATGAACGGCTGGGATTGGAGCTGGAAACCGCTTTCTGCGGCTATAAATAGTGATGTGGTCCCTGCTCATTTGCGTGCTTCTGCGTGGCTCTGCTTGTGCTTCCCGACCCAACTCTCTGTCAGTTCGATCGTCCTTCCAGGTACATGTCTCTATCCTCTCAGTCATCTATTAGGTCTAGGAGGGAAGGGCGGGGGTATGATGAGGATGGGGTAAGCACCCCTTCGTCATCTGGGTCTACTTCTGATACCTCTTCCCGTTCGTCCGGGAATAGTGTAGCTTTTAATTATGATAATTCGCGTATGTGGACATCTGTCCTTCCTCCGCCTGTAGTACAAGGATATGACTGGGCTCCTCATGAGGTTAAAAACTATATCCCATACTTCATTTCGACCGCCTCCCTTAGGCATTTGCTAGAGAGAGTAAATATTTTAGGTACCCTTAAGGACATAGATGATTACACATTCGTAGTTTGCTGAACTAATGAACGAGCCTGCCATGGTCGGGAGGGTTTTCCAACCGATTTCTTCTATGCATATATTACCTTATTTCGCGATCTAGGCGTTAGGTTACCCTTCTCTGAATTTCAAATGGAAGTGTTGAGAGAGCTGAACATTAGTTCCGTTCAGCTTCACCCGAACGGATGGGCCGTCATGCAGGCCTTCAGCGTATTATGTGACGGCCTGGTACTCACACCAACTCCAAAAGCTTTTCTTCATTTCTTTCGTGCTTTACCCAACCCCAACAGGTCCTGGATATCTTTAATTCCCGCGAAGGATAAACAATTATTTTCTCCTTTCAATTCCTCATACAAGGAATTTAAGTCTAACTTCTGTAAAATAGCCATTCGAGATACCGGTCGGTCAAAATACTTTTTTGATAATGGTCAACCAAAATTTCCACTGTATTGGACCGAAAATCCCAACAGAGTAGACTCGTGGCCGAAAACAGATATGACCGAAGCTGAACTGGATGTGGTAAGTCAAGTTGACTTATTACCAAGAAAGACCTCGTCCCGTAGATTAATTGAACTGATCGGGACAGATGACGACATCTTGAGGAGTAGAGTTTTCGGTAAGATTCTGTACCCTTCATGTGACCGAACGGTTCTTATTAACTTGTCTAAATTGCCTTCTGTGTTGCAGATTTGTTCAGCGGGATGGAACAGCATGAAGCCTTTGCTCGACTGATGGCTCGTAAGAAGAAATTGATGAAGGCCGGAGAGGGAACATCAATTGCGTCACCTGTTGGGGGATCGACTGGAGGTGTTCCTCCCATTACCGATCTTGCGGCCGTGGAAGATGTGAAGGTGGTTGAACCACCCTCGAAAAAGACTAAACAGAAAAGGAAAGCAACGGAAAAAACTCATTCTCCCCCAAAAAGACAAAAGGTGAAAGGTCCCTTGCTCACCGGTCCATTAGATCCGAAAGTACATGTAGCCGACCGGGTTCAATTCAACTTATCCCCTGAAGAACGAGCCCCCTTCAAAAACATGACCCCTAGTGAAGCGTACAACATGGGTTATGAGCTTCTGATGCGCGCAGGCGTATGCATGAATTATGCTGCCGGAACCACTAAGCCTTTACTGGTGGTTGAATTGGAGGCTGCTAATCAGAAAGCAGCTGATCTAAAGAAAGATAACGATGTTCTGACCGCTCGTGTGGAGGAACTGACCAAATCTGCCGAGGATGACCGAGCTAAAGCTAAAACTGCCTTGGAGAATTCTCAAAAGGAAATATCATCCTTGCGGTCGTCCATTGATACCTTGGAAGCTACTGTGAAAAAGATTAAGACAACCAATGATGAATTGTTGAAGGACAAGGATACTGCTATTGCTGAGCGAGACCTCTTATTGGCAGAGAAGGCGTCTCTGGAAGACCAAGTTTGTCAAGAACGTGAGCTAGGGTTTCAGCAAGGAATAGGGCAATGCCACCACTTTTTCAACACTCCACTTGAGCATCCAGATTTTGACATAATGAAAGTGTTAGTGAATGGGGCTCTTGTTGATCTTTGCGGTTCGGCCTCGCCAGCTAATGAACAAACTCCACCCGACCAGTCAATTGTTGCACCTGACAACACTAAGTCTCTTTGAGCTAATCCTTTAAGTATTGCTGTAAAAAAAACTCTGTTATCCTGACCATGTGTATGCCTTTTGTATGGATCGTATCTGTCGGTAGTTAAGTACTTGAACAAGCTTGTGTGATTGCGTTTTGTGTGAAATGTCACGTTGTCTTCTATGTTACTCTACATGCTACTGCTTTACTATTCGGTTGTCGAGATTGATAAATTGCGAAGTATAAATTTCTCTTTTCTGTTAGCCCGATCGGGGACTCATTATATGAATCATAAATAATGAAGTTAATTATCTAACTTCACCAGCTCCCCCCTTTCGGAGCACCCGATCGCGCGTCCATTATCAGATTTGCAAATAATGAAGTTAATTATCTAACTTCACTCGAACGACAGTCACTTATCTGACTTGCAAACACTGAAGTTAATTATCTAACTTCATCCGTACGACAGTCAATTATCTGACTTGCAAACAATGAAGTTAA
>NC_028358.1:40241106-40246267 GCF_000741045.1 Vigna radiata var. radiata | reverse complement strand
TTTTCTAACTTCACCCGTACGGCAGTCAATTATCTGACTTGCAAACAATGAAGTTAATTTTCTAACTTCACCCGTTCCCCCCTCCGGATCAACTGATCGGAATTTCAAAATTATGATGTAGTGGAAACGTTGCCTTTATTCGAAAGAAAATGTCCCTCATGGGATAATTACATGAAAATTAACTAAAATAAAATTTCAAATGGGAAATGTTCCAAGTATTGGGAACGACTTTTCCACTTAAGGTCTCCAACCTGTAAGCTCCGTTATGCAGACTCTCCTTTATTTTGAAGGGGCCTTCCCAATTGGCCGATAGTTTCCCATGTGTAGGGTTTTTCCTGGCCTCTCCCGTTCGTCTCCACACTAAATCTCCCTCGATGAACTGCCTAGGCTTAACCCTGGTGTTGTAACGTCGGGCAATGAGTCTCTTGTGGGCTTCAAGTTGAACGGCTGCCATATGTCGCCGCTCGGGGAGAATATCAAGATTACTCCTGAGGTGTTCCTCATTTTGCTCTAAGTTGTCTATATTTCTTCGTAATGCATTCTCTCCGACCTCGACCGGTAACATTGCATCCGACCCATAAGTAAGGTTAAATGGCGACTCTCCGGTGGCGTTGTGTGGGGAGCATCGATATCCCCAAAGTACTTGTTGCAGCTCGTCCACCCATGCTCCCTTGGCTTCTCCCAGTTTTTTCTTTAATTCTTGAACGATGACTTTATTCATGGCTTCGGCTTGACCATTCGTTTGGGGATGCTCAACTGAGCTGGTCAGAGGTGTAATTCCCAATTCCTTATAAAAAGCGACCAACTTCTTGTCGATGAATTGCCGACCATTATCGGTGATAATATGTTTAGGTAAACCGAACCTGCAAATCAGTTTCCAGACGAATTTTTGTACTTGCGATGCTGATATATTAGCAAGGGGTTCAGCTTCCACCCATTTTGTGAAATAATCCACTGCGACTAAGAGGAATTTTAGCTGAGACCGTCCGGTCGGGAATGGTCCTACTATGTCCATTCCCCATTGGGCAAACGGCCATGGAGATATTATGCCTGTCAGGGCAACTGCCGGGGTATGGATTATATTCCCGTGCTTCTGACAAGCCAAGCACTTAGCGACGTAAACTTGGCAGTCCTTTTCCATAGTCGGCCAGTAGAATCCTGCCCTTAAGGCTCGGGCTCGTAATGACCGTCCACCCCCATGTCTGCCACAAATCCCTTCATTCAGCTCGCTCATAACATAATCAGATTCTTCTTTGGATAGGCACTTTAACATTAGGGTGACATATCCTCTTCGGTATAATTCCTCTCCAATGATGACGTACCTTGCAATTTGCTTTGCTTCTTCCGCCCGAAGGACCATCCCGCTTTCCTGCCGCCTGATTAACAGGGTAATCTCTCGTCGCCAATCGTCCCGGTCGGCTGTGTTAGATATGTGGAGACAGTCAACTGTAGGTTTGAAAATTATCTGCCTGACAAGGGATGACAACTGACCCTTCTCTTTGCCGGTCGTCAACTTAGATAGTCTGTCTGCCCGGTGATTCTCGGTCCTAGGTATGTGCCGTACTTCCAGTGATTCAAAATAAGACATCAGTTGTTTGGCTTTGTGAAAATACCTGAGCAACTGGTTGTCCTTGATTTGAAACGTACCGTTCATGTGTCCTTCTACTAACTGNGAATCAGTTTTACATTGAAGCACTTTAACGCCTAGATCTCGTGCTAATTCCAATCCCGCAATTAAGGCTTCATATTCTGCCTGATTATTGCTGACCTTAAACCGGAAGATTAAAGCTTGCTCAACGGTTACCCCGTTCGGTCCTTCCAAAACTATCCCTGCTCCCCCTCCTCGATAACCGGAAGACCCGTCTACATATAGTACCCATGAATGTTGATCAGAATCATTCCCAGGCAATTCGGCCGCAAAATCTGCTAAATGTTGTCCCTTCACCGATCCTCTTGGCTCGTATCTCAGTCCGAATTCAGACAGCTCAATGGACCAGCCGATCATCCTTCCCGCCAAGTCCGGTTTTCGCAGAATCTTCGAAATGGGATGATCGGTTCGAACCACTACCTGATTTCCTTGTAGATATGGGCGGAGTCTTCTGGTGGCGATGACCAATGCTAGAACTATCTTTTCCAGCTGTTGATATCGTGTCTCCGGCTCTTTTAATACTCTACTAACAAAGTATATAGGCCGGAACTCTGGGGTTTCCTGGACTAATGTTGCGCTGACAGCCTCCTCTCCAACTGCCAAAAATAAATGTAAATCATGACCGTAATCAGGACGTCTCATGACCGGCGGATTAGTAAGTATTTGCTTTACTTCATTGAATGCCATCTTGCACCGCTCGTCCCACTCCCCTGGCGCCTGCTTTTTCATCACCTTCAAAATTGGCTGGATTCGATCGGCCAATTTGGGTATGAACCTGGATAAAGACGTCAGTCTGCCCACTAACCTCTGCACCTCTTTTAAATTATTGGGACTTCTCATTTCTAAAACCGTGCGGCATTTATCTGGGTTTGCTTCAATGCCTCGCGTTGTCAACATGAATCCTAAAAATTTGCCCGCTGCGACACCGAACGTACACTTGAGAGGATTCAATCTCATGCCAAATTTTCGTACCTAGTAGAGAACTTCTTCCAAGTCACGCAGGTGCTCCTCTACCGACCGGCTCCTCACCACCATGTCATCAACATATACCTCCATACACTTCCCTATTTGGTTCTGGAACACCTTATCCATCAACCGCTGATAGGTTGCCCCTGCATTCTTCAATCCGAACGGCATTACCTCATAGCAATAGTTTGACCGCTCGGTTATGAAGGCTGTTTTTTCCTGGTCTGGCCGGTACATTGGGATCTGATTGTATCCCGAATAAGCATCCAAAAAACTCAAAATTTCGTATCCAGAAACTCCGTCCACCAATCCGTCTATGCTCGGGAGAGGGTACGTGTCTTTTGGACATGCTTTGTTGAGATCGGTGAAGTCTGTGCACATTCTCCACTTTCCGTTCGGTTTTTTCACCATGACTACATTAGACAGCCATGTGGTATATTTTACTTCCCTTATAAAGCCTGCTTCCAACAACTTGGCTACCTCGTCATCCACTGCCTTCCTCTTTTCATTGCCCAGCCTTCGTTTCCTCTGTGACACCGGTCGGGCATCTCTTACTAGTGACAACTTATGAGAAATAATGTCAGGATGAATTCCTGGCATGTCAGCCGCTGTCCAGGCAAACAGGTCCTTATTCTGTATAAGAAGTTTTTCCGCTAGCGCAGCCTCATCGGTACTGAGGTTACGCCCAATGGTAGTGCACTGATCTTCTCGCTCTCCGATGACTATGGGGTGCGTATCACCCAAGGGCTCTACTCGTTCGTCCATATGGGTTCGGGGATCTAGTTCCATCATGGCAACTTCTGATTGAGTAGCTCGGAAAGCTGTTGGTCGGGGCCTTATTTTTAAGCCTGCGGCGTAACATTCTCGAGCCATCTTCTGATCGACCCTAACGGTGCATACTTGCCCATCATCGGCAGGGTATTTCAAAGTTAGATGTGGGGTTGAAACAATGGCCCCAAACATATTCAAGCATGGTCGTCCAAGAAGAACGTTATACGACGTATCAGCCTCTACTAACAAGAACCGCACCTTTACTTCTTTGGCCTTCTTGTCAGCTCCCAGACTAGTTCTCAAGTCTACATATCCTTTCGTGTCCACCCTTTCTCCAGCGAACCCCACAATTTGCTCATTGAAAGGCATGATAGCATCTTCGGATATCTCCATTTGCTTGAATGTCTTCCAGTAGAGGATATTGGCAGAGCTGCCTTGATCTACAAGAACTTTGCTGACTTGATATCTAGCAATCATGGCCGTTATGACCATCGGGTCATCCTGTTCCAGATCAGGTGCATGAAAATCCTCATCTGTGAACGTGATAGCTGGCATAGATCTCTTGGACGAGCCCGGTCGGCTGGCACTGTGTAAATTTCTGAGGTGCCTTTTTCTGGCTGCTGATGTTGATCCGCCCCCTGCGAATCCTCCAGATATAGTGTTGATTACTCCCCTGACAACCCGTTCGGCACTCCTGCTTCTACTCCGATCTGTTCCTTGCTGACTTCTTACTTGCGGGTTTCGTTGAGTTGTAGGTGGCCTGATTCTTCNNGNCGACCCTCTTCTCTGGACAAACCTCTGCAAATGCCCCGCNTGAACGAGGGCTTCTAGCTTGTCNTTTAACGTGACACAGTCTTCTGTGGTGTGTCCNCGATTNTGATGATACCGGCAATGNTTGCTTTCGTCAGCTCCCACCGGTGTAGGTACTTGNACTACTGCTATTANGTCCGCCCTNAACGCCTCCTCCAACACTCNCGTTCGGGGTGCATTTAATGGAGTATGATGTATGTACCTCTGCATCCTGCTTTGATCCTTGCCTCTGAGACCCGCTCCTCTATCTCTTCTTCCAACCGGACGTTCAATCCCCACACGTACTGCACGAACTGATGACTCGCCGTCATCTCTTCCCCGGTGGTGNGCTCTTCCTTCTTCTATCCGGATGAAGCTGGCAAGTCTATTTTGCAACTCGTCCATACTTTGTGGTTCCTCCGCATGCAAATAGTCGCAAAATGGCCCTGGCCTTAAGGCGGTGGTCAAGGCACTGACAATCAATCTTTGGTCTGCGTTTCGTACCTGGCGAGCGGTGCGGTTGAACCGATCCATAAATGACTTAAGGGACTCGTCGCGTCCCTGTCTCAGCCTGACTAGCGCTGTATATGTCATCCCAGGCACTTTGTTCGCAGCGTATTGTTGGGTAAACAATTGCCTAAGCTCAGTAAAGTTACCGATCGTGCCCGGCTGCAAAGAGTGAAACCAATCTAACGCCTCTTCTTTGAGAGAAAGAGAAAACACCCGACACCATACTAACTCATTCGATGAGTATACGGCCATTGCGTCTACAAAAGATCGCAAATGCTTGACGGGATCAGACACTCCTCCATACCTTTCAATTGCAGGCAAGACCTTGTTTTCGGGTATGACCGCTCTCATCACCCTTGTCGTAAAGGGATGTAGCCCCTCAGCCTGATCGGTTTGTTCCTGCTCTGGCCTTGGGGTTTGTTCCCGCTCTTGCCTTGGAGTGCGTTGTCTCTCTTCCATGTGAGGAATTTCGCCTCT
>NC_028358.1:40207966-40239596 GCF_000741045.1 Vigna radiata var. radiata | reverse complement strand
TATATATATATTATATTATAGTACTTATTTGTTTAATATATTTATTCAAAATATAAGCTGTTGACGTATAATCATGTCTTTACCGACAAGTCAATAATTTAAGTGAAGTTCTATGCATATCGTATACATACATTTCTAAATTGAGTTTTGTACATATAACTAAATTGAACATGGTAATTAGAACATGGTTGAGACTGAAAACTATATTAAAGGTGTATTAATTATTCAAAAATATTAACTATTAATTAAATAAGTGAATGAATTTATACTAGTAAGTGTTGGGTAAGCCAGTCGTGGTCCGGTCTACCGGTCTACCACGGATTGGTAACTTAGTGAGATAAGTCAATCTGACTCAATTATTAACAAGTAAAAAAAATTCGACTCAGTCGATCAATCACGGGTAGGGATGGCAAAAAAGTCCGCGGGCATGGGTATCCACGGGTAAAACCCACGACGGGTACTTACTACCGGCTGATATTTACTACCGGCGGGTAACATGTATCGGGTATTTTAATACCCGCTTCTAAATGAGTCGAGTACAGGTAGTATACTACCTGACCTGCGGGTACCCGTTACCCGAAAAAAAAATTATATATATTTTTAATTAAATTAAATTAAAAATAAAATACAATTATATTTTATTATATTAAAATTAATTAAAATTAAATTTTAATTTATATTTAGTTTAATTTATATTATATTATATATATATATATATTGTAACTTTATTTAAATTTAAATTTAAAAAATATAAAATATATTTTTTCTTTATTTTTTGCAGATATCCGTGGGTTTTTAAAATACCCGCAGGTATTTTTTAAACCGGTGCCCGGCGGGTGGCGAGTCGGGTGACGGGTATATTTTTATTCGGCGGTTGAATTGCGGGTAGACACTATCCGTGTCCGACCCGACCAGTTGCCATCCCTAATCACGGGTTAGTAAGTTAAACGAGTTATTTAATTACATTTTTTTAATCAAAAAAAAATTACAAATTTTTTGTAATTTAAATCTAAATAAATTTCATTCTAAAATAATGTTAAACTCCAACGACAATTCAAAATAAAAAAAAATATCACACAATCCAAATATAATCAAAATACAAGCATAAAAGCGAACAAATAAGTTTTTAATATTGATAATTTTTGTGTCACTTATCCATTTATAAGATTAGAGTATTGAATGAATAAATTCATAATATTTTGCTGTCCTGAAACCTCTTTTTTTTATCCCTATCTATAATATAATAAAAAAATTGTTAACTAATAATATTGAACACAATGTAATAAATAGTTAAATTAAATTAAGTGGATTGATGAGTCAACGTGGATGAGCCAGATTCTAAGTAAGTCAGATTAAAAATTAATCCGTATAAAAAAAATCATTTTTTTCTAAACTCAATCTGACCGAAACCGTGGTAAACCATATTAACTCGATTCTAACTCATTTTGACAGCACTAATACCATCAAAATTTGTCATTTGTTTATATATAAAAAAGTAGTCATACACGTATTAATCTTTGACAAATGATTTTGAACACTAATGGAATAAATGTTCATCGACTAATATATATAACTTGCTTATAAATGTATGGATGTGATTTTTTTGGTCTAATGATGTTTAGATTTTGGATACAATTTACATTTCTTTTGTTATCATCTTAAAAAGATTAACGTGATGTCGTTATGACGAAAAAAACATTTACATCATATTTTACACTATTGATATAACAAAATTATATCTATATATTTTTTAAGTATAGAAAGATCAAAATTTAAAATAGAAACAAAAACAAAAATGTTCTATAATTTAAAGATTTATTTTATAACATATTTGGTTTAAAACATAATTTCTGATTTTTTTTTAAAAGATAATTTTAGATTGAGTTACTTTTGTAGTTCATATTGTAAAGAGACATGAATCTTGATCTTTCCGTCGTAAATCTTCCACCTTTTCTGTTTTGTTTCCTTTTTTCGAAAACAGAATCTAAAATTGACAATGGAAACTTTCGTCGTTATTTTTAAGTAGAGTCTCCCCTCATTTCTAATTAAAAACTACTGCTACTAACTTTATCAAAGATTTTCACAACTTTTTTTAATCATATATTTCTTAAACAAAAACAATATATTTATGAGGACAATATGTGGTTTATGCTAGTATAAAAATAAATGCGTACCGTTAATATATCAACAAAAGAATAAAATAAGTAACAAAAGAATTAACAACGAATCCTACAATTTATGCATAGTTTCATCTTTTTGGAATATGCTTCTTTCCTATAATTTATTAATCAAATGTTGTGTTAAAGTTGTGTAAATGGGTCTATTAGGTTTTAGTCTTACTATATATTTAATTTTTTTTCCTATCTAAAGAATCACCAAACACAAAACAATTAGCATATTTAGTGGTTAATGACTTAAGTCTTGTTGACTTGAATGGATTTGAGAAAGAGTAATTGAGAGAATTTGAAAATAATTTTTTTTTGTTTATTTGAATAAATTTGGAGATAAGTGAGAATGACTTTGAAAGTAAATTTTTTTAATCTTTCACATAAATTAAATCTTACACTAATTCTTACAAATTTTACTTCCAAATTGATTCTGGCTCAATTCCAAATTCACTCAAATAAACAAAAAAAAATAATTTTCAAATCCTCTCAAATTCAATCAAATGCTTTAAACAAGTCAATTTGCATTACATGTGCTGAGCATGTTGTATGTACTTAATAACATATTTTCAAACTTCATGAGAGTGTAAAAGTTGGTCGGATCTACCACAAGCACAATGACACTATAACCAGTAAAATTAGTCTTTTAATCGAACAGCTTTTTAAAAATTAGATAGAACAAAAATGAAAGAAAAAAGAAGTTTAAATCAGATTAATTTAATAATAAATGATAGATTCAAATGTAACTATAAATTTTATATTGAATAAAAATAAAATAAAAACTTAAATAATATAAAAAACATAAGTTAAAAGTAAAGTCAAACTAGAGTCTCATAATATTATATCTGTTTATATAAGTACTTGTGAATAAAAGAAATAATAATTTAAACAATTACGAAGAGGATAACTTGATTATAAAGGTATGTAAATTAGAAGTCGGATTTGTGGGAAAGGAAATGGAAAAGGGAAAAGGATAACTTGTAAGTATATATTTGATTTCACCACATATCAAATTAGTAATAGATTTACACTTCAAGAAAACATAATTTTAATTTCTCAGTCGAATAAATTGGAACGTTATTAGTGTTGATTCAGTCTACTCTAATACGACACAAAAAAAATAATTTAAAAAAAGACTAAAATATTAACTATTTGAACTAGTATCCTAACAAATATTAACTAAAATAAATATTAAAAATAAATAAAATTAGTGTTGATTTAACCAACAATAATTTTACTTTTTTAATACTTATATTTATTTAACTTAATATTATCTAAATAGATTAAGTATAAGCAAAATAATAAAATTATCGTAAATTTATTAGATATTAACTTTATTTAGTTTTAATATTTTATTTATTTAGTTTAAGGTTGACTAAAATATAAATAAAAAATTAAAATAAGTAAAATTAATATAGGCTTAAAAGAACACAAATTTGATTTATTTTTAGTATTTTTTAATTTGAATTTAATATTTTAAATTAGCTTTTCATTATATATTGGGTTAAATATGTTTTTAGTCCCTATACATTGGGACGATTTTGGTTTTAGTCTCTCCCTCAGACTAAAGTACAATTTAGTCCTTCAACTCTATACAACTCTGATTTTAGTCATTTTTACCAAATTTTTTTAACTTTATTTATTGTTTCAAGCACGAGTTAACATTGAAGCAAAAATGTGTCAAACAGGGTAAACAATCCAAATGTTATAATGAAATGTGCTTGAAACAACAAATAAATTTGGTAAAAAGAACTAAAACCAGAGTTTTCTAAAGTTGAATGACTAAATTGTACTTTAGTTTGAAAGAGAGACTAAAACCACAATCGTTTCAAAGTATAGGGACTAAAAATATATTTAACCCTTATATATTTGAATATGTGTACATTGTTCTTATTGAATATCAATAGTAGATTTTTTTTTAATTTAATGATTTAGATTTATTCTGAATTTTTTTTAATTTGTTTTCTCATCTTTTATATAAATCTCATCACATTCATTTTTATTTACATTCATAAATCTTTTAATATTCATATCTTTCATCGAGATTGATCTTCTTCACTTATATTCATCTCTCTACACTTACCTTTTTCATAAAGAGATCTCTTTTATCGATATTTTCTTTCCGTTATCTTCTTCATACATATTATTCTCTTCATTTATATTCATATTCATTTTATAATTTACATTCATCTTCATCCATTATATTTATTTATTTCATTTATATTATTTAAACATAAAGGAACTATAAAATTTTTTTAATTAATTATTTTCATTAGCGTCATTCCAATTAACACAAATTTTCAAAATAAATGCACCTTTAAAGTTAATTTAAAAATTAACAATAATATCAAAACCACCCAAAACCCGACGCTAACTAATTAGCATACATAATTTTAGTGTCCTTTTATTATTTATTTTTTTAATTTCAATATTTGACCGATGTTAAGTTGTATAGTTAAGTAAAAGAGTCAATTCTTTAATATAAAATCTTAGGACATGAATTTATGAGACATTTTCTTTATACAGTACTTATTTTGCTCATTTTTGCTAGATGTGAGATGCACGTCTTGATACTTGAATTCTTCTACACTTAGTTTTAATAACTTATTTAACATAGTCAAACAGAGAATGGATGAAAAAAAAAATTATTTAAAGTCAACAACTCTTCACTTATTTGAGTGCTCTAATAAACATGTAACTAATGAGAGTTTCTACCTCTTACATTGGACCTGTATTTATAGTTTTAGTTATGAGTTTTAGATCAGTGAGACCTTAATCAAAATCTAATCACAGTTTAATCTCTTATCATCACCGTTTTATCTTGATTGTCTACTTACCTTTTATGACCGTTCAGAATTATCGTTGCTCTTACATCGTTCGGTGTAATTATTTAGTGGATCTTCCAATACACTAATTAAGATTCTAATTTAAAGGTGATAGAAAATGTTTACCCCAGACTTACAAAGCAATATCTTCTTTATGCTCTCTACTTTGAGTTTGTTTAATTTTTAATTGAAGAAACTTTTAGAGTGATGGAAGAGTAGATGAGCAGTGAATACCTTTCACTATTTCTATTGTGTAGTATATATGAGTAGTGGCATTGCGTGTAACCAATAAATCAAAATGCTTATAGAAGAATCAACACAGAATGCGATGGTGATGTGGAAAAGTAACATGAATGACAAAGCATCCTTAAAATTTTCTTATGTTTTGAATACAAAATGAGGTGGTTGAAAAATTATATTGAAAGATTGACTTAGTAGCTGCCCTAGTGACTCTAAGTTGCTGGTGATAAGGGCTTTTAGTGCTCACATTTCTGGGAACTTTTCTCCAAAGCTAGCTGCAGTAGCAAATATTTGAAGATGTCTAAAAGACACTATTTTTGTAGGGAAGTTCAAAGTCAAGGTTTCACCTTCTTATGGGAGATTATATTTGTCTGAGTTCGGTCACCAGATCTGATTCAGGTTTAGCACAAACATATAAATCTCTACACTAAATATATATTGTCCGTTTTGGATCAAATTCTTTTAAATTTGTTTTTAGTACCACTTCAAAAGATTTCTTACCAATAAATGTATCTTATGTGTATATAAACATATGTTCATCTCTTATTTTATTTGATGTGAAATTTTGTTTGTTTCCAACACTTTTTTTTTTCTTTCTTTTTGGGCATATGAATCATTTGAATTAATGTCTTCAATAATCCAACCAGATCCTCAACTGTGAAATTTAAACACTGTCTAAGTTTGATGGTTTTCTTCTGTTGCTGTAAAAGTCATTTTAGGGTGGATTAAATTCAATTTTATCTTATTTTTCTTCTTTCCTTTTTCCACTTCATAGACTTTGCCTACCATTAATATGACTTTGAAAAAAATAAGATATCTACCATGGGTTTTCAATTACTTGATATTATTTTCTTTTTATGCTGACATTGTACAGAAATTAAACACTTTATACATTTTTTTTTTCTGAAACGAATAAAATAAAGTAAGTTATTTCACCTATTATATGCATAATTTACCATACATGTTCACACAGCGCGGACTTTTAAATGTTCTATAAAAAAATTATGTTTTTATGTTAAAATGAATAATTTGTTTTAAATCAGCCCATTTGTTTTTATATGTGATCAAGGGTTAGTTTCTTTGGAAATATATGCTTACTAACACTGGTTGAGGGCATACGGGTGGGTTTTGTGATCTACGTATACTTTTAGAATTAGTGAGAATTGAACTAAAATAATTTTTAATTTATTTTAAAACTTAAAATTTTAATAAATATAAAGATATAAAATTAAATATAATAAAATAAATTGATAAATTTTTTGAAAAAAGAAAATTATGATCTTTATGTTATAATTTTTTTAAATGTGTAATACAAACTTATTGTTTCTTCTATTTTCTATCTACAGTATTCTATTTTATTTTTGAAAATAAAAAAAGTTACGCGCAAGTCATTGTTTCCAATAATTTCTTATTTGTTGTGTTTCATATCTTATTTATTGGAACAATATAACTCGCACTTTCTTTTACTCATTCACATTAGGAAAATATTAGTTATGACACAGGAGCATGCAAAAAGTATTTATTTTATTTGCGTATATTTGAAAAACAAAAATTTGAGTAGTTATATTCTATCATATTCACATTCTTTTACACTCTAACTAATTTAAGTGTTCTTATTTTTTAAAAATGTTTTTTATGAAAATTTCTTTTAGAAACATCAAATGAAATATTAGTTGTTCTATTTTTATTAGTAATTTTTAAATATAACTTATTTATAGCATCTCAAATTTAACCTCTAACAACTGATAAAATAAAAAATTTATAAAATTGATAAAACAAAAAAATTGTCTCAACATATAAATACATAATATTAATACAATTATCAAAATTAAATACTATAATTAAATATGTTTGAAATATTAAAAAAATTTAGTTAAAATGAATCATAAATATGTTAAATCTTATATATTATCGTTTTTTTTTATAAATATTATAGTTTATCTTTTATAAAATATTTTTATTATTATATTTGTGAATGTCAGATTCTTCCTTCAACCTATCAAAATTTTCCATGCAATTCATTATTTTGGATTTAACTTTCCGAAACACACTAAGCTAATTTTGGAAATATCTTTCCGAAATATAAGTGGAGTTTTTGCTGAGTGCCTCGGGAAAAAGTTTTCAAATTTAGTGAATTTCGAAAAATAAAATCATAATGATGAGTTACGGGAGAAATTTGATAAGGTGCACTGAGAAACTGCCTATGGTGGATCACAAAATTTGGGTATTGCCACTCTCACCCCCTGGAATTACTTTTCAAAGCACCTTTATCCTATTTGCACCTCTGCTAGTTCTATTTTCACCTTCTTGTGGGAAACTAGTTTTTGAAAATTAATTTAAGAAAAGTGAGTCGATACTTCCAAAATCATTAAATGATATAGTATTTTTTTTAATACATTTTAAAAGTTAATTTCCGTAAAGAATTGTGTTAAAGGAGTAGCTTATTACTGTGTAAGATACATAATATATAAGGCAACAAGAGTATTTTGGAAATATAAAAAATAAGACTCTCTTATATTCTTATAAGTCAATAAGCCCAACAACTTGTTGGGCTTTATTTTCCTTCTTGAATGTTAGTCTAATACTTATTTTTGGTTTAAAATTGAAAAAAAAGGAAAATGCAAAATTTTACAATTAATATATGGAAAAAGTTAATTAGTTTTGTGTAGAAAGTAGAATAAAAGAAAAAAAAATACATCTATAAAATCACATAAGATTTGTTAATAAATAAGAAAAGTAAAAAAAAAATTATAATTTTCTTTTTGTACATTAAGAAAGTTGTATTCCTTCCATGATATCTAATAACCTCATAAATTATTATCATCCTAACACATTTAAAAATAAGTTACAGAAACAAAAAATTTAACCTAAAAAATTACATATAAAAGATAAATTTTGATTAACAAATCATAACAATTCAAACTCACTTAAATATGATTATATGATAATCATATAAATTACATATAGATCTATATATCAATAATATTAAACAGGTGAAATATAAAATAACATCTTTCAAAACATTCATATACAAAATGTCATTAATATCTAATACTTAAAATTTAGATTTACACGTGAATTTAAAAAAATAAACCATTAATTAAATCATACATAAATATTTCCATAAACATAATGTAGGCCAACACTCACAATTATTTTCAGACTTTATTGTAGAGCATTCTTAAAACATAATTTTATTAAAATTCATACATTAATTCTTTCTAACTTTCAATAAATAACATTGTTCTTTCTTATTACACACTTTATACATGTTCAAAACCTTTCTTTTAGTATACATTCCTTCGATTTCTTTCTTTTCAATTTACAGATATATTATTATTTTAGAGTTTTTAATTAAGAAATGTGTCATTCTCATAGAATTTGGCTTATGCATCATTAACAAACCTATAATAAATTATATTAAAACCAATAGAAGATACCAACCTAGCTGCATCTAAATATATAATAGAGTTAAATATCTTTTTAGTCCCTATATTTTGGGGCGATTTTAGTTTTAATCTGTCTTTCAAACTAAGATACAATTTAGTCCTTCAATTTTAAAAAATTATAATTTTAGTCTTTTTTATCATTTTTTTTAATTTTATTTAATATTTCAAACACGTTTTATTATTGAATCAAGGAGTAGATGACATAGGCAAGGAAAAAAGGTACCCCTGACAATGAATTTTCATTCATTTATTTTATATTTATCCTTTGCTGAAAAATTGACTAAATCATGATAGCACCAGCGCAACTATGCATAATTTTGCAGGAAATACAAATTTAGTAAATGTTTATGCATCAGGCATATTACTAAATTTGTATTTCCTTGATTATTAGGTTCCTTGATTATTTTGGTTTATTAATTCTCTATATTCAATGAATCAAAATGTTGTAACAGAAAAAGAAAGTAATAATCAAGTGGTTTGTATATGGATAAAATAAAAATTCACAGTTTTTTTTAACCAAACTATATTCGAATATTTTGATTCAAGTTTATATGTTCGAATATTTTAATTCAAGTTTATGAATAAAAATAATAATAAAAAGAAATATGTCATTAAAGGTAATAATTCAATTTTTTTAATATAAATTAGTTTTAAATATCTAATTACATACAAATTAATATTTATTTGTGTGTTTGTTATAGAAGAGATTTAAAGATTGAAAAAAGAAGGAATAAATATTTTTAAGTTTATAATTAAGTTTTAATTATAATTGATCTGAAGAAATAATTTATCCATTAAGGTAAAATGAGTATTTTATAACGAGATTTTAGAATATTAATATATTTACAAAAATATAAATATTCCATTTTCTAAAAATTCAAATCAATATATAAATAGATTTAATATATAATGTTAAACTTAAATGAACAAACTTATGTTAGTGTTAAATATAAATAAAAACAATAACCATTAATTAAAAGTTAATTTTTGAAACACTTGTAAAAAAATAAAATAGATAATAAAATAAATCTTTTAATTAGTATTTTTTTATATGTTAGAATAGATTAGTTTTACATAAGTAAAATTACTTTTTGTGACATTTCTTATTTCAGTTTTATCATTTTGATGTGAATATAAACATTTATACTTTGAACTTGAATGGTCAATATTGAATTGAAACCAGTGAAGGATGTGATTTAAACAAATCATGATTTAGATTGATCATTTGAATTATTTATAAATTATATATATATATATATATATATATATATATTAATTATTGGAATACTTTTGAAAAGATGTTTGAAAGCTGATTTAATTATAATGCTAAATCTAATTTTTCTAATATTTTTATTAAAGTCATTCAAGCAAAAATAGAACAAAGATTAAACCTTGCTCTCCCCTATTTTCACTTAAGCAAAATATATTTCTCAAGAGAAAACAGAGTTAAAAATTAACCTTACTTTTGGCTTTGTTTCCACTTTAAGGGAAGAAATTTTCACTCAATTAAAAACAACATGCAACTTAATCCAATTTCTTTCCAAAATATCCTCAAACAAGAAAATTTTGACTTAGGTGGTCCTATTTTCAGTCAAGCTATATTTTTATATATGAAAAATGAATATTTATCTTCGATTTGATTTATTCTTAATTTTTTAAATAAGTTATATTGTATATTAATAATACTTATTGTGAGACTAAAACTTTTATAAATTTGAAATTATACATTTAGGATGATGTGTTAATCATTATTTGAGTTATGTATAATTATTGACATTTTCATGATTTTCTTAGATGATCTAATTAGTTACATAAATTAAAATATCATGTGGAAAGAAGTTAAAAGAAGAGTTCTTACCCACAGTAGAAATGTGCAAATCAAAGTTGTAATGAGCTTATCATATTCTATTATTCTTAAATTCACTTTATTATAATTGATTTGTTTATAAATTGCTAATACAATTGTTCCTTTGATATATCATTATCTTATATCACAATATTTAGTTTCAAATTTCATATACTATCTATGTGATAACCTATTATGAGTGTATTATATACATAAGCATATAAAGACAAATACAAAAACAATATCTCAAGAAGAATAAACACTTATTTTTATTTTTTATCGTTGTAAACTTTTGCAAGTTTATTTATTTTATATGTTTGTATTTTGAAATACTTTATTTGTTGTATTGTTAGATTTATATATAATAAATAATTTATTATTTGAGTATTACATTTATTATTATATATCTCTTAACTTCTAACAACAATTTCTATAGTTTTGTTTATCTGAGAAAATATTGTAAAACATAAACCATTCAAGATTATTCAAGTGACTGATTATCGCTACTCTTAATAGAATCCTTTTTAGAGCAATAGAATTATAATAGCATATCATTAAAAAAAACATTTTAAGAAGTTAATAAAAAAAATAATTTAAAGTAAATAAAAAAAATTAATAATATTTGTTAAATTTTAGATTGCATAGGTAAACGAGAGAGAAAATTTTGAAAAGCCATAAACTATGTGTTAAAATGTTTAAAAAATATATTAATTCTTAACCCAATCAAATGCTAAAATTAAAGATGATAAATTAGTGTTAAAGTATATGCGACTTTTAATGCATGGTAATCAATGCAATATAGTTTTATTTTGTAATATATAACTATTAAAAGACGATATCATTTGTCTATAAATAAATAAGTTAGATCTCGCATCATATTACATTATTCTCTATTCTTACATTTCTTTATTGTAACTGAAAAATTACTAAAGAATTTTATCACGAAAACATGTTGATTAAGAAAGTCAAACCACCTCACTATCTTATTATTATATAATCAAGTATGTTTAAGATAATTGTTCTTACCTAAATATATTGTTACATATTTAAGTATTAAAACACGAAGGAAAATCTATTTGTAAGAAACTCTTAACACTGAGTACAAGAGTTGAGATATTGTGAATAAGAAAAAATAAGTAAATGATAGAAAATATTAAATGTATTTATAAGATTTTTGAACATTGAAAATATGTTATAAAATAAATAATGTGATATCAAATAATATTAATAAAATTACTTCAAATAAATAACCATAACAACATGATATATTAATATAAATAATAACAATAGTATTAAACTGGTGAATATAAGTACAGTTATAGATAATATACGAATATGTGAATATTTATAGACATATTTTAGATTGTTGTAATATAAAGAGATTGGAACCTTAGTCTGCTTCCTTTAAGACATCTATTGATAGATACTATAATACACTAATTATGCACGATTCTTTTTCATATACTTACTTTCAATTTTAATTCTAACATGAAAAAACTTACTTGAAGAGTTGACTTTTAGATGCTACGAAATAATTGAAAATTGAAGAAAAAATAGGCATATGAATAATGAAAATAACAAGCCATGAAGCCTTAGAAGAGCATGCATTGATATACCTTATAACATTTTCAGTATAAAAAGATTTAAACATCTTGTTTTCATACAAAACATATTAGAATAATATATGCTTTTATTTATAAATAATCAATGGAACTCATTATTATTTTTTTATTACAGTAGGGTTGATTATAATGCGCGTAACCTAATATTAGGTTTACCTTTAAGCGAAATATTTAAAATATCTGGAAAGTGAGTTTTGAAAATTCTATATAACTTTTCATAATATATTAATGGACTTTCCATTTTTGTACGCCATATGTAGAAACAGAGGAGACACACTGTATCGGTTAGGTATGCACACTATTTTCTTTACTGTATTAAAATTCTTCTTGACTTTGCATCCATATACTTTATAGTACTAATTAGCAAGAACCTTTATGCAAATGCACCAGAATGTCTAATGTGTTTTAGTATTGATTGAACTTTTATAATTTTTTATTCATAATTTTTATTTATTATTTTAATATTCATAATTTTAATTATTATTATTGCAATAAGAAAAGGAGAAAACACCCATATTAGTTAAAATTATTACAAAATCGATCCCTTTTATTCACAAATTTTGTATTGAAAGGTGAGAGATTAAAAATTATAATTAGTCTGAATTAAGAATTTAGATGGGTAGAGTTTGTTGAGTATGGTGAAGGAGGAATCACCTTCCCTTATTATTTAAATTTGAATTAATTGAGTGAAATATAAAATTGTAATGGGATTCTGATTATGATTCCAATGCTTCTACTTTTCGTAGAGTTGTTGACTTGAGTCTCTGAGTGACGTTACTTAGAACTAAGTCTAACATTTTGTTTCTTTTCTACCCGACAAAAACAACATCAGCACCACACTATTCAATCACTTACAACAAACATATACAAAGTCTTGCGCATGCAAACAATCCCACGCATTTTCTTCCCAACCTTCCATTTTTCGGGTACCACTCACCGTACATCCATTATTATAATTTGGGTTAAATGCTTACTTTGTTCCTGTATTAAGAGATGAATTTCTATTTTGTACTCGGTTTTAAAAATGAATACATTGAGTTTCTATGTTATGAAAGTTGTGTGAATAAGGTCATATCCATTAAGTTGACCGTAACAAGATAATTTCATGCTTATGTGGAGTATTTTTTCATCTGTTGTTCAGTTTTTTCTCTCTCCTGTTCAACTTTTTCTCTTTTTCTTTCAATCTCATTTTTTTCTTATTGTCTTAGAAAATAGTTTTTTTTCTAAAAGCCAAACCTGTTTTTTGTGAGATGTGATGGCGGCGTGTTTGTGGACGAATCACAAGTGGCGCTGACGCACTGTCTAGTGGAGGTGAAGAGAGAGCGGCGATGGCGGAAGAGGAGGATGAGTGCGGTGGAGGCGGAGGAGAAGGTTGACGACGAGGGAACAACGAGGTTGACACAGTTGTCGTCGTGGCACATCTGGTGAGGTGGATTGGAAGAAAGAAGTGGGTGTGGTTGGAATGTTAAATAGACAATAGTATGGAAAGAGAGAAAGCAAGAGGTGGGGCTGGGCAAAAATAACTTATAGTACTACAGTACTATATTATATTAAAAATAACTGATCCACTTTTACTAACAGTTCAGTATACTATTTTATGGTTCAGTTTTTAAAAACTGAACTTATAATAGTTAGAGTTAAGTTAACTATGAGAACTATATCTACTCTTCTTACATCTTCTCTAGTTCCAGTTTCGTCTTGTCAAGAAAACTTTATTTAATAATAAAATATTAATAAAAAATTGTTCACATAAAAAAATAATAATTAATTTTTTGAGACAATTTTTTTATTACAAAATTTATATTTTTTATCAATAAAAATAAAAAATGTAATTTATATTTTTATATTTTTAAAGTTATATATATATATATATATTATATATTTATTTTTTGTTAGTGTATGATGTTATTTTTTATATTTTTTATTAATAAAATAAAATAAATATTAAAATAAATTTCAATTAAAAAGAACATGTAATTTTATACTATTTAGTTTAAAAATTAATACAATTCAGTTTAAAATTAGTATAGTTAGTAGTTCAGTTTAATTTATATTGTAGTTTAGTTAAGATTAGTGTAATTTACATTTTAGTTAATAGTTCAGTTAGTGCAATTTACAATTCAGTTAATAGTTCAGTTTAGTCAGTGCAGTTTACAGTTCAGTTAATAATTCAGTTAGTGTAGCTTACAATTTAGTTAATAGTTCAGTTCATACTGTAATTTAGTACAATTTAGTATAGTTCAGTTCGGTTTGATAAAACAAAAAACAGTTCAGTTCAGTTTGTCTGAACTATTTTACAGTTCAGTTCAGTTTTTAGTAGTGCAGTAGCAATACAGTACAGTTTAGTTCGATTTGCCCACCCCTAACAAGAGGGTTATATGATGATGTCCCTGTTTATGCTATTCTATATATCACCACTCCTCAAAAATATTAATATAATTAGAAATGGGAAAAGTTGAAGAAAGGGAAAGACTTTGGTTGTGATTGCACTTGAAAATTGTAATAGAAGGACTCCATAAAAATATTAATATAATCAGAAATGGAAAAAATTGAAGAAAGGGAAAGGTTGTAATAGAAGATGTTGTTGTGTGGATCATTCCTTAGGATCTCACCTGGGTTTCACTTGTCAAACAGACCTCAAGTGTTCTTTTTTATCTTCTTTACTCTTTTATTCCCATTTTTGGTGGGCAAGACTAAACCGATTTTCTAATTTTAAACAAAATATAAAAACATGGATGGATTCTTCAACCAACATATCCATGGATCCCATTTTTAAGGCAATGGAATTAACACCGGTTCTGTCAACTTAACGACAGGACCTTAGTCATACAATTTTCACAACATAGGAATTCAATGTCTTCATTTTTAAAGTCAGATACAAAACAAAAATTCACCTTTTAACATAGGGACAAAGTAAACATTTAAGCCTTAATTCTTACCAGAAACCAACACTCACAAAACTTTTTATTCTTTGGTAACTGTTTCTTTAAACAAATTTTGTATAATTTTTTTATTAAAAATTAAAGGTTAAACCCCTTCGAAAGTCTCTATTTATGTGAATGTTTCTAAGTTAGATCTTGTCTTATCGATTTCGTCAATTTAGCCTTTAAAAGTGAAAAATTGACTCAATTGGACTCGTGCCGTTAAATTGACTTAACGAAATTAAGTTTTTTATGACCTAGAATGTTGATGTAGACAGTTTTTTAAACATGGTATTCAGAGAACTTTATACATGAAATATATAATTAATTTTTTTTTTGAGAATTAAAAATTAATATATACATATCCTCCCAAAATAGTACCATCCGTGTTCGCACTCTTATTACCTCTATTTTTCTTTGATCTACATTCTCTAAAAGCCATACATGAATTATACAAAATTTGAAAAGAAATGCTCAATGATTTCTTTTAAGAATTTGATGATTGCTTCCTTTAGACTTTTAGTTATTGCCACTTCTAAACCTAATTAAGTTGCACTCATTTTTTTTTTTCTTTCCAAAACTGTTCATCTCTTTCTATGACGTAGGGGTTGTTGCATCTTTTATCTTAAAAAAAATGGAATTTGATAATTAAAATTTGATATATTTTGGCTTATTAATTATCAAAATTCCAATGCCAGACAAGACAATGCATGGAAGTGGAATGAACTGCAGGAGAGCACAAAAGCCCCTTCAGAAAAAGAAATCCAAAAGCACCATCTCAAGTTATATATAGTGTGCACAATTTACGTCCCACTTTGAAATAAATGTTGGGTATGATTCCTAAATATTTGAAGTATATATGCATCTGTATTTTATGCTAAGATTAAATTATTATATCTTTGAAGGTTCATGATCAAGTGCATTATGACATAATGGTAAATAGTACGCGATTTAAACACGATGGTTTCTTTATTTTTTTATTTTTCACATAGCAATGAGAAGGATAAACGATTTAATTTGAAATCGAATTAACATATATGTATGTAGTGAAATGTTCGCATTCCATTAACCTAGAGACGTCGTTATCTTTTTGTTAGTGATGAAAATGAGAGTGTGTAAAGTGACTCTACTCCATTAACTAAAGATATCTTTTTCAGCTGTGTTATTGGACTCCAACAAGCACCATTTTTAAAAAGTGTTCTATTCCAACTCCTATCAGTGGCTAAAATTAGGTTTTACGTCAAATACTCATTTCATATTACTTCTACTTCCGTCTTTATTATATTAACTTATTTAAAGTAAGCACTCAATTTCCTTTTTGCTTTATTTACGTTTCCACTTTTTCAAAGAATAATAAAAACAAACTTAATATTCCTTGAACAAAAAGGAAAGAATCATAAAAGGAGAAAGAAGACACATTTTTTTTTTAATTATACTATATAACCTCTGCATCAGTTTCAATCCAAACAATCTAAATTGGATTGTTTTATTAAAGTTAATAATGAAATTACTTACAAATGTAATATGCAACATACTCAAAGATGTTTATTTATCAACTATTTATGTCTTTATTGTGTTCATTGCATTGCAGTGAAACCAAAACTTAGGTGTTATATTTGTAAATACAACAAAGTTAAAATTTTGAGAAAATCAAATCACGACGGATTTTATAAATCTATCACGAAATGGTTTGGTTGTTTACACTAAAAAGAAATGTTTTTTTAGCATATATGTTATTTTAGGTTTTTGACATCTATTTTGACATCATAGTAAGAGAAGTCAAATTATTTCTGAACAAATATCAATTAACATGAGTTGTATTTATAACATACATGAATTAATGTTTGTTATGTTTATAATAGGTATGAACAACAAATGTCAAATTGTGAATTTTTTTTTATAGATTTTTTGTCAATATTTTTTTCCATGAAAAATTAATATATAATACAAAATTACACCATAAAAAATTTCAGAATTTTAGTAGTATAGTATCTAGAATAAAAGTATAAAGTATAGAAAATGGTGAAAAATGTTAATAAATTAAAAAAATACCTTAAATTATGGTTTTTTCAAAATTCCAAAAACATTTCAAAAAAAAAAAAAACCTTAAAAGATGGCCAAGACGTTCATTTCTCATTTCTAACAACTAGCGTCTCCAATCAACGTTCATATCAAAAAGTTATGACAATTTGAATTTTACAAAACTTAAAACGTAAAAACACAACTTTTATGACATACAACATTAATTAGTGGATGAAAACACCAATTTTAATGAGAAATGTAATTAGGAAAAATGAAAGTTTCAGTCCAAATAAACACCACAATAACAAAATAAAGTGAAATGAATTAAAGAACTTACTCCTATAAGTTTAATTGGCATGTAAACGTAAAACAAAAAAAAAAGGATGTTAGTAGGTTTTGTGGATATAAAATAAGCTAAACAATTAAAAAATATGATGAAAATGTTTGTAACGAAAGAAAAAAATTATAAAACTAAAGACTAACAAACTAATATATATATAAGTTTATATGATAAACTATAAGTAGTTTAATAATTTAAACATGAATCAGAATGAGTATGGGATGAGGATGATGATAGATTTATGGATGGGGACGAAACGATATGTACATATCCATTCCTTTTTCGGTATTCAAATTAACAATAATAGGATGTTAATGGGTGGTATGTAGCTAATAGTTTATAACGAAATCCTAAAAATATAGTAAACATCTAAAAAAAGAAGAGAAATATTCCGATAGTAACATGTGTTATAATGTCTAATAATATTAGTGGTTATTATCCATGCTGTTCATATATATAAAATCCAATCAAACTTCAAAAATAATTCACTCAGCAAAAGGAAAGTGAGGTATAATCCAAAACTACAAAACAATATGAAAATTTCCATCATCATATTATTTTTATCTTTTTTCACAATTCACTTTGATTTAACTCAATCATTCACTATTCATCTATCAAAAGTGGGAACGGTACCAGATTTCGACATAACTAAGGTATGGATATTTAATATTGAGCGAAACAGGAATTCACATTATTTGATAAAAAAAAAAACCATATTTCATCTCCAATTTATGGGATTTCTTTTTATTATTATAACAATCTTTTCAATAATTTGCAATTTGCATATTCTTAAGGATTTAAAAAGTGGCTGGAAAGAAGCATGTGCATCCACATCCACAGAACCTGTCGAAATTTATTTTTCGGGAACATATACACTGAAACCTGTAGAATTAAAAGGTCCTTGCAAGGGTCCTGTAAAAATTATTATGGATGGCACAGTCAGAGCACTAGTCAAGCAAAAGGATGTTGGAGGCGACCATTGGATCAAGATTAGCCATGTTAATGACTTAACCATAGGTGGTTACGCAATCCTTGATGGTCAAGGAAAATCTGCTTGGAAACATAATGAATGTTCAAAAAACTCTAATTGCAAACTTAGCATGGTAAGTAAAATATTATTTCAAAATTCAAATAAAATGTAGCATGTGTATTTATTAAAATTAGATTTAATTCAATTTTGTATTCTTTCTTGCCAACAGAATTTTGTTTTCAATTCCGTCAACAATTCAATAGTAAAGCACATTACCAGCAAGGATAGTAAACACTTTCATGCCAAGGTTTTAAATTGCAAAAATTTCACATTTAATGAATTTAAGGTAAGCGCTCCACAAAATAGCCCCAATACTAGCGGCATTCATGTTGAAAAATCAACAAGTGTGAATGTTCTTAATTCAAACATTGGAACTGGAGATGATTGTGTTTCACTAGGTGACGGTAGTAGACAAGTTCTTGTCCAAAATGTGACGTGTGGACCTGGTCATGGTATTAGTATTGGAAGTCCCGGAAAGCACACAAAAGAAGAGCCTATTGATGGTATTACAATTAAGGGTTGCACTTTGAAAGAAACTGACAATGGAGTGAAGATTAAGACTTGGTCTAGTGAGCCAGAAACAATTACAATTTCTAACTTAGCATTTGAGGATATTACTATGGAGAATGTTAAGAATCCTATTATTATAGATCAAGAGTATTGTCCATCGAACAAATGCTCCCAAAAGGTATTAGTCTCTTATATATTCATCTGCACATTAATGTTATTATTTCATTTATAAAATAGTTTATACAGTACATAAGGTGGCTTAAAGACTAACTTTTATCTCATTTATTCTTGTGATGATTCAGCAACCATCAAGAGTAAAGATAAACAAAGTTATCATCAAAAATATAAAGGGTACTTCAGCAACTAAAGAAGGAATGATTCTTGCTTGTAGTAGTGTTGCACCATGTGAGGGTGTAGAGATATCTAATGTTGATCTCAAGTTTAATGGAACTCCAACAATCGCTGTCTGCAACAATGTCAAACCAAAAATAACAGGAAATGTTCCTGAGTGCACAACTATGAATAACAAAAAACACTAAGTACAAATATGTTTAACTATTTTTCCTTGGAGCATGAGAAATCCATATATAGTTCTAGTCGTAATTGTAATTCCTTGTTAATAAATACTTGAAATAAATTGTAGTACAATGAGAATTGTGTATATAATTATTCTTTAATAATAAAGTATTTTAATTATCTGGTTATGTCATGTTCAAACAATTTTTTTTATTAAGGTGGGACGAATTTTATTATCTTATCTCCATCAACAAAGAAAAATATTCATTTGTATCTTTATCTCATATCTAATGAGTATAAAACTTTTGTCTCAATCTCATTCCTATCCAGTAGTGAGCAAACATGTATTCTCATTTATTCAATATCAATAAAATGTATTCTCATTTATTTAAAATCAAAATTTAGAAAGAAATTATAATGGTATAACTTTCGAAATTAGAGTATAAATAACGATTGTTAAAAGGGGAGGAATTATCTAAAATATTATACAATTACACATAAGTCAGATTTGATGAAAACCAAAACATTAATTAATTTTACAAACATTAATGAAATAAGGTTGATAATGTTAAAAAATATTTTTTTAAATTATATAAAGAAAATAAATATTAAATTTTAAAATATTTCAAATGTATTTTTACTTTGTTTCCATAAATTTTAATAAAACCTTTTTTTTTCTTATACAATAATAAAGATAGTAATATATATATATATATATATATATATATATATATATATATATATATATATATATATATATATATATATATATAGGGGTTTGCTAACTTGCGTAAGTCTGTTTTTCAGTTGGTACATTTTAGCAATTTGTATCGGGTTTCAGTAGACAAAAATACCCTTATATCATGAATTCTGAATTTTAAAGTTAAGGATATTTTAATAATTTTCATTCTCAAAATTAAAAAAATAAAAAAAGAACCCCCGACTCTTACCCACTTCTCTCGTTCCTCTTCTTTCATCTCTTTCACTCCAACATTTCCTCTATCATCCATACTTTAGTCCCAATTGAAAAAAATAAAAGTTCATTCAAAATCTCTTTAATTTCATTATCTTCACTATATATTACAGCCGACGGGCACAACTTGCATCAAGACTTATGAGCATCCTTCCTTTACATTCTGAGACTACTACGTAACATTGCTCCGTGGTCATTTAATTTTTTTTTGGTAGAAATTCATTAACTTGTTTTCCTTTACTAAAGAAAAAACAAATCAAAATACAATAAAATTCTCAACGATAAAATCAAACAATAAAAATTATAAATCTTGAAATTTTATTTAAAATTATACAAAGAAAAAATTAAGTGCTTTAATTTTTTTTATTTATGTAAGTATTTTTTCTCTAACCATTTTATTTAATAATGAATGTGTTTTTTTTAGTTGTGGCTAGTGTAGAGATGACAGAAAAAATGTTTGAGTGAGAGAGATGAAGGAGAAAGGGTTGAGAGGAATGAAGGAGGTGAGTAAGGGTTTGAGATTTTTTTTTAGTTTTGAGAATGAAAATTATTAAAATAAGACAAGTGTTTTAAGAATTTGGGGGTTTCTTTTTTTTAATTTTTTAATTTTGAGAATGAAAATTATTAAAATATCTTTAACCTTAAAATTCAGAATTCATAATATAAGAATATTATTGTCTACTGAAACCCGGTACACATTGCTAAGATGTACCAACTGAAAAACAGATACCCAAATTAGTAAACCCCTATATATATTAAATTATTGTAACAAATTCTTGTATGGATATAAAAGTATATAATAGAGTGACAATATTATTTTTTAATAGATTGTCCGTGGTGATAATGTATATGTCACTGCATGATAGAGTGTACTACAAAAGCTTTTAGTCTTTTTAATATCCATTTACTTGCAACTTTTCCGTTATAAAACTTGTATTCTTTTTATCTCTTTGATTGAAATTTTGGTCCATGTTGGGTTTGTATTGGGAGATGACGAGGAAAATACTAGAATATTACCATATCTGTTATTTCTGCTAATAAGGGTTAGCTTAAGTGGTAGTGGTGAACCCTGTTCAAAAAAGAAATTCTTTATTCCGTTTTAGTACTATATTTAATCTTGACATCACTCAAATGTTAGTGATGGCTACAAAGTTGCGACATGCACTGACCTAGAAATTTGAAGCTTAATTATTTTGTATAGTGTTAACTTTTTCTTCTATGCTTATTTTACTGTATTCATGGACTCATATATGGTGTATGACATATCTGACCTACATACATTTCTCATAGGACAATGATACTTTGACAACTCTTTTTTAACAACTTTTTTACAACAAGACATGTGTCATCATTTGGTCTATTTGAATTTATCTTTAAAAAAATATTTGAAATGGACTAATCATAAACTGCCACATATACGTTGTCAAAAAGTTATCAAAAAAGAGTTGTTAAAAAGACTTTTTTCTTTCCCATATTAGTATTTTAATGTGGCCACGCCGTTGTCAAAATAAACAGCTGTTGTTATCACCAATTAAGTGCTTTTGACGTAATGGCTGCAAAAATATTAGAAAAATATTTTTTAATAAATTTTTATAATTATGATACAGATAGTTTGTAATTTATATATATATATATATATATATATATATAATGTAGTTTATTTTCAAAAAAAAATTGTTAACATTTAAGATATTATGACGACCGTAGTCCTGCATTGTATATAATCTCCTCTCACCATCTCTCAGGCATGTCTTCTCCACATTCTCTGTTTTCCCTGAAGAAGCAAACTCTTGCTTCCTCACCACATTTTTTCAAACTTCGTTTTTGTGTCTTCTCTTGTGAAATTTCTGCTTCCTGAGTTAGAGCCTCTGCAACTGAAATAGTTATTTGTACGTCTAATGTAATAAATTCCTTGAGAGCTAAATGACTCCTTCACATGTCAGTAAACTCAATAATTTCTGTACTTTTTCAGGTGTAGGCCTAGCATGGAAAACAACCTTTGCCGTGAAACACAAGGGCGTGGCTTGCCTAAAGTTCCATCACTAGTTCAACATATATCAAACGTGAAAAAAAGCTCCTCTTTCAAAGTAAGACTCGTTATCATTAATGTGAGTTTTGAAGAATTGAAAAAAAATAAAAATCGAGAGATTAGTGATGTTATGCAATAACTACATCCATTTTGGTGATTAAATATTAGGATATTTGTTTCCAATAACAGGAAAGTGAAAAAAAAGGCCAAGGTGATGAACAGGAACATTCAGTATCTATCAATATGCCATCAAATTGTGAAGAGGTTCGGCTACATGATACCGTGAGAGTTTCCTACAGTGGTGAAACTGATCTTAATAGCAATGGGGCTCCCATTTTCTCTTCTGAATCCAAGCCACGAATGCCATCACAATCAATGCCAAATGGCAGCCTGCAACCGGAGGCAGCAAGCTCAGAGAATTTTACAAATCATGAAAGCATCAAAAGGTTGAACGATAGGAGAACTAAGTTTTTCAAAACATGGTACGGTAAACTTGAGGCGAAATTATCAATTCTGCATGGAAGGGTACATACACAAAGTGTAGAAGACGATAACAACTTAAGCAACACTGAGAACCCTTTACCTGTTGATTTGTTCGTGAAAGCATTGGAAGATCCACATTTACAAACTCCTAAGGTATGCAGTCATACTCTTCTGTGTATCAAATGTTTCACATCCTAGAAATCCTTCAATGCAGTTTTTACTAATGTTTCAACCATTTGAGGCTTATGTAGACGAACATAACATAACCATTTTTTTCCTAATTATGGTTATTCTTTTTGGACACTCAGTGTTACATAGTAAGTTAACCATTGGCGTTTACCAAATGAATTTTACACTTTGATTTACTCTTTCAGAAGTCTTCAGAAGAGATGGTGCATCCTCAGGACAAGCAGTGGCCATTCCTTCTTCGGTTTCCGATTTCATCTTTTGGTATTTGTCTAGGAGTTAGCAGTCAAGCAATTCTATGGAAAGCATTGGCCACGTCACCTTCCACCGAATTTCTTCACATAACTCCGAAAATAAATTTCGTGCTGTGGCTTATCTCTGTTGCTGTTGTTGCTACTATTTTCGCCATGTATCTGTTCAAAATAATTCTCTATTTTGAAGCAGTTCGGCGCGAGTACCATCATGCAGTTCGTGTTAACTTCTTCTTTGCCCCATGGATATCCCTCTTGTTCTTAGGTCTTGGAGTTCCTTCATCGTTTGCAAAAGAATTGCATCATGCGGTTTGGTACATTCTAATGATTCCACTGTTCTTCCTTATGCTAAAAATATATGGACAGTGGATGTTTGGGGGCAAAAGGAAGCTCTCAAAGGTTGCCAATCCGACAAATATGCTAGCAATTGTTGGAAATTTTGTGGGAGCCTTATTGGGTGCATCTATGGGCCTAAGAGAAGGACCTATTTTTTTCTTGACACTTGGACTTGCACACTATATGGTGATATTTGTAACTCTCTCACAGATGCTTCCAACAAATAAGACCATCCCCAGGGACCTCCATCCAGTGTTCTTTCTTTTGGTTGCACCACCTAGTGTTGCTTCTTTGGCATTGGCCAAGATTCAGGGTTCTTTTCATTTGGAATCACGGATTTTCTATTTCACTTCCATGTTCCTATATCTCACGCTGGTAAGCTTTTGTCTCATCAGTGCTTTAGATATGCACAATGACAACAACTTTTTTCTAAGTTTTCATTGTCTTGAAAAAGGGGCTAATATAGTTTGCTTATCAGTTTCACTTCACATGCTTTTGCAGGCTGTTCGGGTCAATCTTTTCAGAGGACTCAAGTAAGCTAAACTCTTGTTAATATCTATAACATAGGCTATTCCATTATGTCGATTTTTCCGACACATTGTGTGTGATTGTGCAGATTCTCAATCTCATGGTGGGCCTACACTTTTCCAATGACTGCTGCTGCAATTGCTACCATAAACTACACAAATCAAGTCACAAACGTTGTAACTCAAGCTTTGAGTGTAATATTGAGTCTCATTTCTACATTCGTAGTAACAACAGTGCTTGTCTCGACTGTTGTGCATGCCTTTGTCCTCCGAGACCTCTTTCCCAATGACCTTGCCATTGCCACAAGTGAGAGAAAGCAAAAAACTCATAAGAAACGCTTCCCTTTAGGATTTGGAAGCCACGGACATGCCAAAAAGACTGAAAATTACTTGAAGTTTGTGAACTCAGATAAAAATGATTTAGTTTAGAAGCTTCTTTGACAACAACATACTCCAATATTTCAAGGAATTCATCATCTGCGTGAGTATTTAGATCTCTCAAACGAGACAACCAACATCTTTACCTTTGATGGTGAGACATGTGAGGGACATGAGTGAAAGTTTTAGATTTTTCTTGACTAGTCCCTGACACTGTAGTAAATGCTGATTATTTTAGCTACTATGAAATTTTCACTTTGGTCCTTGAGTTTACAAATGTTAGAACTTCTTTTGTGCGACTAAAATGAGTAACGTTTTGCAAAGTCAGAATCTAAAGGAGAATTCTGTAAAGTTTAAGACTATAAAATAATGGTTTCATCAATTTTCCCATTGACCATGTACGTTCAAATTAACAGAGAATACCGTTGAGTAATTAAGGCAGAAGGGAATATGATTTAAGAACAGAGCAAATCTGATTCAAAGTTAATGAAGATGACGCTTTCATTAATGTCGGGAATGGTGCACGTATTTAAAATTGCAGAAACATATACTAAATAAACACAAACGGTACTATACAAGTAAATATGAAATTGATAAAGAAATATGAACCAAAATTCACGCAAATTTCTATCTTATTTAAAAATTCAAATACAACGAATTAGTCTTCCAATATAGTGACCAAACCAACTGTACTACCTTATGCATTGAAATTATGAGTGTTTCACGCACTTTCGGATATTCCTCTGCCTTTTCAGATGTCAGAAGCATTCAGAAAAAATAAAGAAAGAAGTATAAAATTGTATTATATTAATCCTGAAACTAAATTTTTTATAAAAGTCTATGAAAGTTCAATATATTTAAAGATGGAAATGTTAATGAGTAAGGAAAAATAACTGAATGTTTTTTATTCGAAATTTACATATTTTTAGAAACAAATTTAAAGTAGAAAATATTGTTCACAAAAAGAAAGTCTTGTAAAGCTATTTCAACATCTTTATGTCCATGACATCGTGTACTCTTAATATCTAGAATTCACCCTAATGTTTCTGGGATCAAATTATGAGAGTTGTAAACAATTGAAGGGTCTATTGTTTCTTATTCTCCTAGTTTGTTTTATCTTTTAACACAAAAATAATCATTTAGTAACAAATAGACTTTAAGCTAATGAGGTCAATAATATTAATATTCCTTCATTGAATTCACATTAATTTGCTTAGAAGTCTACCATGGTACCCAATATTTGTTGGTACAGTGATTCTGTAGACCAAACCAATCCATTAAAGTCCAATAATATCCATAACTCCATGGTCCATACTTCAATAGCTTCTACCACCCTAGAGTCCTCGACTTAAGAGTAAGGAGAAAAAAAAGTTATTGGACACTCATATAAAAGTAAATTAGTCATAAAATAAAAATAAAATATTGTATTTGTAAAGAAAAAGAAAAAAAATAAAAAGTAGTAAAGGATAATAACAAATGGGTGTAATATAATTGAGTGTCAAAATACTATTGTCCTAAGAGTAAAGGGATTACTCAATGACCACTTGTAAACAATTTTAGATAATTTTTTCTTGTTGGTGTTTTTTTTTTGTGTTTCATTATATGAATTTTATGGAATTACCTTTGGTTGAAATTAATCTATATGAAGGATTTATTTAGAGTTTAGTAGATTATACATACTATTTTTTTTTTACATAATTGTACCGTAGGATCTCGACAGTCAAAAGATATTTCCCAGATGAAGACGGCAACTCTATCAACAGAGGTGTATCGTAGGGTCTGGACGGTCGGTAGATACGGCCGTTTTCCCAGGTGTAAGCAGCAACTTTATCTACAGAGGTAAGAATCTATCCCGAACAGGCCGATCATAATGAGAAAAGCAATAAGATTAAATTAAAGTAAAATGAGATTAGAAGTATTGAGCCGTAATTAAGACTTTGTTAACTATAGGCCCATGGTGACAACTATAAATAAGAAGTGAAAGGTAGGAGATGGTTGGTTACATTGAATGCACATTTATTTCTAGTATTTACTTTCTATCTCTATCCTTTGAATATATACTGACGTGAGTAAAAGTATTTCCAGAGGAATCGAAGGAGTAACCGGACGTTACAAGGAAATTGTGTAGGTAAGGTCTGACAACGATATAACCTGAACACATATAATGTTTGAACCTAGCTAATATTAATTTTGAATTAAATTAATAATATGTTGTTGCAGTTATTAAGAGACAGCTGTGACAAAAGAGGGAAAATGTAAGAGGTTGGGGAAGCAGCTGGTGGCTTTAGGATCCGCAGAAAATGACCTGAATGCAATGAATTACAGAATTTGAAAAAGAGAATTTGGGTACACATTGCATGAATCCTCAAATTTTCAATTATACATGTCATCTTATTCTGCCATTGCTAATTTTTAAAATTGCTTTGAACTCTAGTGTGATGAAAATTTCATTTTGAGCATGTTTTTAATATTAGAAGCACGTAGAAAGTAAAGATATTTATTTATTTGGAATGAAAAGGATACTAAGGAGGGTCCAGAGTATCGTTTTCATGTTTGGCTATTTGAAACTTTCAGTATATACAATATTAGTGATTGTTCCTGTCAATATGCTGGCAATAGCAAAGAAAAGAACCATTCTGAATATATGATGGTTCTCACAACTGCTACAAACTGTTATTCATACGCACAAATAGCTATGCTGTTTCCCAATCCACACCAAATAAAATTTCACACAAACACCGCATAAAAATATCTTATAAAACTATTCCATTGTTCATACATTCTGTTTATTCTTTTTGGATAAAGATACTTTAACAACATTATTTTAACAACATTTTAATATTATCTAGGTGTCATTCTATATTGGTGTTTATGATTATTATTATTATTAATTGTAGAGTAATTTTGAACTAATCACATAATGACATGTAGATATGTTAAAATATTATCAAAATATTATTATCTTTTTTAATAAATATCAAAACATGTCATGAAAGCTTTTGCATCTAGGGGAACTCTGAATATAGAACGGAATTAAATACTTGAAAGAAAATATATAATATGATCGCCTATTCATACCAGAAATAGAAAATTCAATTACAGTAACTGGGTGAAAACTTTACTTTAGTGTGTCATTTTAATTAGATTGAGTTAAATTTAAATTTGATGACTGTAATATGATGTCTAAATCATTTTATTATAATATAGTTTGTTAACTTTCTCATATCATTTATAAAAAAAGAAAAATCAATTTTCATGTTTCATCATCTCAGCATAAAAAAATATGTTGAAGATTTTGTATGGATTGAAAAATATTATTTAATTTTAATATTCAAATAGAAGTAAACCTTATCATGTAATTTTAAATTTTATTATTTTAATAAAAATAACAATTTTTATCTCAAGTTATTTACAGTTTTAATTGGAATATACCGGGGTTTATATGTAGAGATATTTAAAAGTATTGAAAGGAGAAAAAAAAATACATAGCTTTTCAAAATACTGTTGTCTTTCATGTTCCGCAGAGAGTATCTCCAATTATATTCATAGATGATTATTATACATCGAAAGCCCAAAATTACGGCCTATATTTCCAATTTTCAAATAAAAATTGGATTTTTCAACTTTAAAGACTCATGAAATGATATTTTAAAAGTGAGAATAGTATAAAAATAATGAAAGCGAATTATTTTAATATTAAAAAGTTTTAATTAAATTATTTTATTATAAAAGAATTTTATTATTTTTAAATATATCATATTTTTAGAAATTAGTTTTCTATAATTTTTTGACTTTTTTTATAATTAAGAGTTTTCATCTTGTGCTTTTATGATTGATTTTGTATGTGATAGGATAAAATATATTGATAATGATTTTATAAAACAGTAGAAGTCATCATAAATATGTGATCCTTGAAATTTCAAGTCAATGTTTTATCTGGATATTTGATTTTATAATAAGTCATTACATGTGATAAGGTTGTTTTGTGAATGAATATTGTATGATGTTTATTTCTATGTTTATTTATGAGAACTTTTTCCTTCATTAGTTTACCATTTCTTCTGTTTTGTTCTATTTGTGTTATTTTTTTTCTTAACAATAATAATTTTTGTAGTGTGAGCAGAGAGAAAATAAGAGTTGATCTACTTTATATTTTTCCCAATTTATTAGGTTGTTTTTCTTTTCTTTTCAAAATATTGAGAAAAACTTTCATCTCTATTATTGTATTATAATTTTTTTGAAATTATATCTTTATATCTTATGTTACCATAATTATAACTTAAAATAATTGTAATAACAATTTTTTAAAGTTGTAAGTTTTTTGTTTTGAGTATTATTAATAAATATGTTATTTTATTATCTATTTTAATAACAATTTTCTATAATTATAAATATTCTGTTTTAAGCATTATTAACAAATATCTTATTTTATTAGTTTATGCTGTGGAAAATTATAAAAATAATTCAATAAGTTATTAAATTATAGAAAAATCTCTTAACCTGATTAGAAGTTTCACCTCACTTGTTTCACTAGGTAAATAAAAGACTACTGATATATATATATATATATATATATATATATATATATAAACTTTGGTAAAACAAATAAGGTAACTTCTAGACTAGTTTATATAGTAGATTAATCAATATAAAAATGTTTGGTAAATATTGTATAGTAGAGTATTTTAAAATTTACCAGTTATAAATTGTAAGTTTATTTAGTAGCCTTCTAATATGTAATTTTGACTTTTATTTAATTTTCGTACACAATTACTATTATATTTTAATATATTTTTCTATGTTATTTTATATTTATTAATTAGTCTATTAAATAGTTTACCAAATATTTCTATTCAAAATTTAATATAAATTCAAACCTTATAAAATAAAAACTTATTAACTATAAGCCTAACCGTTAAAAAGCTAACTTATAAATTAATTAGCTTTACAGAAAGATTACATGATTATAATGTAATGTACATAAAGCATAACTTAGTTTAAACTATTTTCCTTTTTCTTTGTTTTCATGTTTTATTTAGTTGTAGTATTTATGGTAGGATGTTGTTGCTATTCTAATTTTAAAATAAAAAAAAAAAAAGTTAATTTCAAGCTTTAACGTCTTGCTAATTATCTATTTTCGACCACAAGTTCTGCTAGTTTGGTTGACCTGAAACTCTTTTTAAAATAAAAAGTTGTTTCTAAGGAAAATATATTTATCTTTACAGATTAATTTAGGTACGACGTCTTGAATTCCATTTAAAGAACAATCATCACAAAAAAGGGGTTAATATCTCCTAGTTGTTGACAAGAGTCTTGAAACTCATTTTAAAAAAATAAAAAAGAAACATTTTAAAGATCAAATTATTTTAAAGGAATGATATGTGATATGGTTGTTTGTTTGATTTTTTTTAAAGTATAAATTGATAACTCATAAATGCTATAATTTTCTTTTAATATAATAAATTAGTCATTTTACTTTTTCTTTTCAAAAGAAAAATACAATTTTGAGTCGGTTTTTTTTTTTCTAAAGTTATTCCTTATTAAAGTTCAATTCCCAAAAATATTGTCCAGTTTCATCATTCATTAATAAAATAAAATAAAATATATGTTCCATAATCAAACGAATAAATTTTACAAAATCTCTCTATATATATATATATATTGTAATGCCATGATGGTAAGAATTAAAACAAATTGAATGTTCACAAAAACATATTTATAAAACTTTCTTCATATATATTGTGAAGAATGATTATGAACCACTTGTTGAACCTACCACTTAAGTCCAGATATTCAAGGAGAATCGAAAGAAAGATTGTAATTGTTAATGTGTTGCTATGTTAGAAATTATACGTGAATTATATTTTTTTTATAAATATTTATGTTAATTGTGTTTAATTTTAAACTTATTTTTATTTTTAGTGTGTGATTGGGGAATTATTAATGATAAAGTATTGTAAATTTTATAATGGGAAAATAATACTATTTTCCACGTGTTCATATTTTATAATTTTAAAAAACATATTTTAAACTATGTTTGATTTAAAATATTATATTGCGTTTCTTCATTCACTTTAATATTCAAAATAAAAATAATAATTAACTAATACAAATAGAAATAGAAATCATGGCGATGAATGCAATGCAACATAATGAACATTCATATAAACGAGAAGGAGAAATTCGTTGCGGAGAATATTCTGTCAATTAGAGTCAAATTCAACAAGTTCAAAGACTTCGTATATTACAAAAACCATGGTAAATGAAAAGAATAAATCAAGGTTACGTTTAAATTATGTTTATAAGAAAATTGAATATATTTTACATACAATTGTTATTTGGGCTTTTTACACATAAGTTCAATGGTAACAAGAAATTTTATAAAAGTGACATATGTTGATTTTAATGAAAATATTTTAAATTAAGAATGTTTGAAAATCTTTAAGGTCAATTTTAACAATTTATTATTTCAAAGTAAAATATTAGCATATTATTATTATGTTATTATTATAATAGAAGATTTCAATTTAAAAGAAGCTAATAATATGAATTAAGCTATGGAGTAAAAAGGTCCTTCAAATAAGATTTCATATATCATTAAGAAGAGTATCATTTGTTCTTATTTTAACGAAATAAATTAATCAAAAACAATATAAACCATTAGAAGAATTAAGTACTTATTTTTTGACTTACAGGTCTAGTTTACATCATTCCAAAAACTTTCTCATACCATCAAACACTAAAAGAACTTTTGTTAGATATATTATGGTGAGATAATTGAACCCTTATTATTAAAGAATTATTATATACATAATTATAATTTTACTTGAATTTATTTCAAGTATTTATTTAAAACTAAATTACAAAATCTATAACTATATACGTTTCTTACAAGAAAAACGTAATACATTGATTAAACAAATTTGTATTACTGTTTTTTAGTACTCGGAGCTGTGCAGGGAGGAACCTTTCCTGTTATTG